>NC_141151.1:82685130-82985130 GCF_053477565.2 Lygodium microphyllum
TGCCAAGCACTCTGTGCTTCCTCAACCACATTGTAATGCTCCTATTTAGTGAGAGATAAGATGAGGGTGGACTTGCATAACTCATCAAGCTCCATCCATTCGTCACCAGTCATAGTTTTAGGCTGCTCACCATGCACCCTTAATGGCTTTATCTATTATTTATACACCAATACCTGCCAAACTTGGCTCTTCCAATAGGCATAATTCGTACCATCAAGCTTAGTGATGCTGAAGATAGCACTATCAGTGGAAGAAGATGCCATATTGCAGTCCAAAACGGTTCAAAGAGTTCAAATTTGTTTGTTGTTTTCTGTTGTAAACAGCCAGAATACCACCAAAACCAAGGCAAAATGACCACGAACTAATAGCTAATGATATTGCCCACCAAGTACCATCAAAAATACATAAAATCAAGATGATTTAGCATGAAAAATACATCACAGTCCATGCGTAACTACTTTCTATAATAAATTATAGCCAGGTACAATGAGAGCAAATTGTAGGCAAAATGAATGCACCAGGGCAACCACTGACTGTCAAAGTATAACCAACATCAAGCGGGCATAAATCAGCATGTGACAGTCATACGGACATTGAGCAAACACCCAAGCATTTCAAATAAATCTATTTATTAGCACCCTCTGTGTAATAGAGCAAAGTGTACACAACAGTGGCAAGACCTAACACAAATAGGTGTATGCTCAGGAAGTGCAAAGCCTAAATCAGCCCAACTACATCTGTGAGGACCACAGCATATCAACCATGCAACATCCAAGTGAATATCCCAATCTCAAGTATCTGAATGCTCAAGTATCGTAAGCCGCATGCTCAATGTCTGTCATGTATCCAAAGATGCTTCCTTTGGCACAAAATCCATAAATATCAAGCAAAGAAGCTCAACACGGACATATGAGAGCACCAGTACTAGAAGAGCCAAGATCAAGCATCAATAAGACCTCATGAGCATATAGGCCATATAGCATCCATAGACATCAAGTATATCCACATTGTAACTCTGGCAAGTCAAGAAATAGCCAAAGTAAGCTTCAAGCAATCAAGCCCAAGTAAGGCTCAGTAGCATCCAACTCCAAACAATGTAATGGGCATGTAGTAGTGGCATAGATCAAGCATGTCAAGACCGGTCAGACATAAGTGAGGTACATGCCAAAGTATATCCAAAGATGGAGATTCAAGTGCTACAAAGTGGAGGTCAAGATCAACCAATGATCCAAGAGCAAATCCAAGCTTACATCAAAGTACATCTCAAAAGCATGTCCCGATTGCAAGAGGCATAAGCAAACGTGAAGTAATAGGCTTCAACCCATTGTTGTATAGCAATGATTTACTGTTATAAATTATTGAGATGGCAAGCTCAACACGTGCGGACATTGATGATGGACCGCCTGGCTATATGAGTCTGCACATCTACACTTAGCACGTTGGTGGTCATTATGATACTCACATAGCCACTGACTTATCACTTATTATATTAGTTTGTTACACCTACCTACAGTTGGCAAAGATATAACACCAATCGATTAGTGTAGTTGGTTATGCACTGTTTGACTTAAAAGGCCACTTTCCTTTATGTTGTATCTTATCCATACTTTGTGTATATTGTATAGTGTGTGGAAGAAGAAGAAAAAATCAGCAAGAAAACGTTTTGGCCTCCATCTCTCTTCTTGTGTTCTTGAGTGAGCTTCCTCTTATGTATGCAGTGTGTGTTTGGCACAGCAGCTCAAGCAAAGTCCCCCACCACGCAATTCTTGACATGGTATTAGAGCCGTACCACTAAGAGAGGCTGATTTTGAAGGCTGAAGTGAAGGAGAAGAATCAGGTCCCGTTTTAGAGCCGCAAGGTTGCGGCAGGTTGCGGACATCAGTTTCAAGGTACACTGTGATTTTGGCTGTATTGACGGAAAGTGGGTGCACAGGTTACAGATTTTGAATCTGTAATTTTTGAGGTGTTTGCAGGAAGCAAACATAAGGTTTATCTGCAAATAGGTTGCAGATTACATGTACTTTTGAGCAATCAAGCGAAGAAAAGTTAGATGGTAGAAACTATACCTTGTGGAAGTTCAAAATTACAACTATCCTTGATTCTTATGAGCTTTTGGAGACTGTGCTATGGACTGATGTAGAACCACAGCCTACCCCTGACCCATCAAATCCTAGTGTGATGATTCCTCCAAATGCAGATGCATTGTGTGCCTTAGTTACAAGCTATTCTAATAGTGTTCTGACTTTGATTCAGCATAGAACCAAAGCATCAGAGGCTTGGAATGTACTGAGGAGTCAGTATGAAACGTGAAACCAAAAAAGGATTCAAAACTTGGAGAATCAACTAGCAACGGAGAAGTTTACTGAAGGAGAGACAGTTGAAGCATTCATCGGTCGAATTAAGAACCTGCGCGGCTAGATGGCTAGTGCTGGGATACAAAAGACTAGTGAGGAGCTAGCTCGGAGGTGTCTTCGGATTTATCCACAAAAGTTTGATGGACTAGTAACTATCCTTAATACTTAGGTGAGACCTCAAGCTTTGAGTTTTGAGGAGTTTTGGGCATTATTGCTGGAGGAGGAGTTGAGGTTGAAGGCGCGAGAAGGAAGCAACAATGGAGATGCTGCATTCTCTGCCAATGCAAAAGGCAAAGGTGGTTCTTCTACCAAAAATGATGGTGACAAAAAGAAGAAGGGCGGTAAGAAGAAGTTTCAAGGAGAGTGCTTCTACTGCAAGAAGAAAGGACATGCAATTGCAGATTGTCGTGTCAAGAAGGCAGATGAAAATAATGGTACCCTTAAAAGTAAAGGGAAAGAGATAGCCAATACAATTGAAGCAGAGTTGGAGTTATTCATGGCGACCATTGAGAAGGTGTGCTCCTCTACGCAAGAAGAATCTACCACTGACTCATGGGTGTTGGATAGTGGGGCCTCTCGTCACATGACCAACAAGAAAGATCTATACAGTTCTATGCAGCCTCTACAAGAATCCATCACTATGAGACGGTTGGAAATAATGCAAAATGCCTTGCTACGGGCAGCCTCTACAAGAATCCATCACTGTTCTATGCAGTTCTATGCAGCCTCTACAAGAATCCATCACTCTGATGGTTGGAAATGATGCAAAATGCCTTGCTACGGGTACAAGCACTATTTCATCACTGTTCTATGCAGTTCTATGCAGCCTCTACAAGAATCCATCACTGTGATAGTTGGAAATGATGCAAAATGCCTTGCTACGGGCACAGACACTATTTCATTTGCTGCTGCAAATGGTGATGTCAAAAGCTTTCAAATGTGTTGTAAGTTCCTGAAATTAGGAGAAATCTGTTATCAATTGCTACCATAATTGATCTTGGTCATGAAGTGAGGTTCAAAAAGACATGTGCAGGAATTCTTGACAATGATGGCAAAGTTGTTGGCAAAGGAGAAAGAAGGAACAACCTATATGAGCTAAGTGCTCTTACAGCCACCGTTGGAGTGGGTACAAGTAAGCTTTGGCATGAAAGGTTTGGACACATTGGATTTGCAGTGTTGAAGGAGTTGCACAAGCAAGGTATGGTTACTCACCTACCTACAATGACTGAATTGAAGGAACCATGTGAAGCTTGTATGATGGGCAAGCAACAGAGAAAGGCAATTCCACAAGAAAGCAAGAATAGAGCACAGGCTTCTCTAGAGTTGGTGCATGCTAACTTGTGCGGAAAGATGCCTACACAGGCCTTGGAGGGATCTTCTTATTTTATGTTGATTATCGACCACTACAATAGGAAGATGTGGGTGTACTTCCTTCGTGATAAGGCTCAAGATTTTGGTAAGTTTAAAGAATGGCTAACACTCGTTGAGAATGAAACAGGGAAAAGTGTAAAGAAATTTAGAAGAGATGCTAGTGGTGAGTTCAACTCAAAGGAGTTTGAAGACTTTTGCAAGAGCAAAGGGATCAAGTGTCAATTGATGACGCCTCACACACCTCAGCAGAACGGTGTTGTGGAACACAAGAATCACACCATTTTGGAGATGGCAAGATGCATGCTAAAGGGTAAGGGATTGCCTAGCCATTTTTGGGCTGAAGTTGTTAATACTGGAGTCTACATATTAAATCGGAGTTACACAAAGACTTTCAAGGAAAAAACACCTCATGAGGCTTACATTGGTAAGAAACCATTTGTTTTCCACTTCAGAATTTTTGGATGTGAATGTTATGCACATATTCTAGATGAGAAGAGAAACAAGCTACAACCAAAATCAGAAAATGTATCTTCTTGGGTTATAGTGATGAGCAGAAGGCTTACAAATTATATGACCAAGAGGCAAAGAAGATCATCGCGAGCCATGATGTAGTGCTCAAGGAGCAGCTACATACAATGAGGAGGAGAAGGCAAGTTCTTCCACTTTATCATCAAGTGAAGAAGTAGTCCACTATGAACCTGTCCCGAGAGCTATCCCTATTCTTAAGGAGGAGGAAGCATCATCTTGAGATGATGAGGAAAAAGTTCACCAACCTGACATCATCCCACCGGAAAATCCATTACCGCGTTGGGTGAAGCAGCTCTATGACCATAATAATCCTATGCCCACATCCATTGAGGAAAAGGCAGACGAACCAAGGAGGTCTCAGAGAATAGAGGAGCAAAGGAGGGCTTTTGCTCACATAGTCAATATGGCCTTGATGTTGGCTGAGATTATGAGAGAAGTAAAGGAGCCAACTGACTTAGAAGAAGCACTTGCAGATCTAGCATGGAAAGCAGCTATGCAAGTTAAGTATGACAGCATAATGAAGAATGACACTTGGGAGCTAGTGGATTGGCTAGCAAAGTGGAAGGTTATTGGCACCAAGTGGCTCTGAAAGGTAAAGTACAAGGCTGATGGTACCTTAGAAAAGTACAAAGCTAGACGGGTTGCACAAGGATTTTCACAAGTTGAAGGGTTTGATTTTCAAGAGTCATTTGCCCCAACTGTGCAGAATGACCACTATTCGCATAGTACTTGCAATGGCCAGTTTACCAAATGGATGTTAAGTCATCGTTCTTAAATGGTGACTTCAAGTAAGAGGTGTATATGGCTCAGCCACTAGGGGTTTGAGGCCCCCCATTCTGAGAACAAAGTGTGTAAGCTAAAGAAGGCATTGTATGGGTTGAAATAAGCCCCCAGAGCATGGTACCAGCAGCAGATAGATAAGTTCTTTTTAAACCTAAACTTCAAAAGATGTGCCTCAGTTGCTAACTTGTATGTTTATAGGGATGTTGAAAAGTCTGTAGTGGTTGTCCTATATGTGGACAACCTTCTTATTACAAGTGACTATGAAGATATGATCAACCAAACTCGAAAGGCTTTGAGTTCTGAGTTTGAAATGACAGACTTTGGCTTCCTGCACTATTGTTTGGGAATTGAAGTCTAGAAGAGCCAAGAAAGATCTTCATCTCTCAGAATAATTATGCATGGGAGATCTTGAAGGCATTTGGCATGACCGAGTGCAAGGAGATAGCTACACTTATGGAGGTGAATGCAAAGTTATCCGTTGAAGATACATCAGCACTAGCAGACATTGGGAGGTATAGGAGGATGGTCAGTAGTCTGATCTACTTGTGTAATACCAGACCAGATATCAATTTTGTTGTTGGTGTTTTGAGCAGGTTCTCAAACAAACCTCATGATAGTCATTGGAAGGCTGGGATGTGGGTGCTCAGATACTTGAAGGAAACTCTTGAGTATGGTATCACATACAGTTTCGGAACTTCTCTTGTAGGGAATTGTGACTCAAATTGGGCAGGAGACAGTGATTCCAGGAAGTCAATTTTTGGTTATTGTTTCTCTTTGGGTTCATGAATTTTCTCTTGTATTAGTAAGAAGCAACCAACAGTGGCATTGTCTTATACCAAAGCAGAGTATTAGCAACTTGTTTTGCTGCATGTGAAGCAGTATGGTTGAGAAGGATCCTATGGCATATGGGAGTGCAAGATGAAGAACCAACTGTGCTGAGATGTGACAATCAGAGTTGCATTGCCATTGTCAAAATCCAGTGTTTCATGCACACACCAAACATATAGAGATCCAATATCACTATGTGCATGATTTGATGGAGGATGGGATAGTGGAACTGGTCTACTATCCAACAGAGGAGAATGGAGTGGATATCTTCACCAAATCACTTACAAAGGATCTGCTTCAAGTTCATCTTCAAAGACTCGGCATTGGGCCGAGGAGATAGTTCACCTATGGGTGGACATTGAGGGGGGGTGTTAGATATGCTCAATGCCCCACCCTCATAAGGTGCCACCAATGATCCATGGTGCTCAAATTTGTAAGGCCCCCATTATGAGGAGAAGCCAAATGTGAGCCCGGACATTGGTTGAGTCCTAACTTGTATATCAGATGAGGTCTATGTGACCAGATGGCAAAAAGGTGATCATTGTGGGTCTAATCTTTGGGTTGGACTGAGTAGTTAAGCTGGTAGGAATATTCCCTGGCCGACTAGTGGAGGCTCACATGGTAAGTCGGTCATGCCGACCTAACCGCCTTCTCAGGATATAAAAGCGAAACCCCTTCACAGCCATCGATTATCTATCTTTCACCCAGTCAGATTTGTTCCAGCTAGCCTTAAGCTCTTCACCTATCTTCTGTCTGCATCGCCATCTAAGCTTCATATGAAAGTGCATGGGTGGAAAAATCCATCTCTGTATCAGTTGTTTGGAGCTAAAGAAATTTTCTAATTCTCCTCTTATCTGTTGTGTACTCTCTATCTCTATCTCTTTCTCAGATTCTGTTCGTTGCGCCGTGTAATTTTTACACTTAGTTAGTTAGTTAGTAGATTGGGTAGTTGGGTGGTATTGTGCGAGCAGAGCTTGCCACACCGCCCATGCTAATTGAGGCATTATTTCAGACAGTCTGCTTCCTACACAGATTTCAGGATATGGACAGAGATCGCATTGCATATAGAGCATATATGGCATCTCAGGAGATGGCTCGAGCGGGGGATACCACATCATGGTATGCACAGACTAGAGCTTGGTTTGACAGACATGGGCTGGACATTGATAGACTCCCACCTCTTCTATATGATACTCAGGCTCCCACTTACACCCTCTCTCTCTCTGAGAGGAACAGAGTCATCAGACAGGAGATATGGCATATTTATATACAGAGGACATGGTCAGCCCTGCACAGCCACTGCCATCGAAGATGGCACATTATTATACACAGTTCTTGAGTATATCAGAGCAGGGATTCATAGAGATTCCGAGATATATGCAGATCTATATGCCCAATCGATTGAGAGTTCTTATTGGACAGCTCAGGGTATCATCACATCAGCTTATGATTGAGAGTGGCAGAGCCAGTGGCATCCCACGGGAGGAGAGGATATGCCCCCTTTGCAGATCAGAGGTGGAGAGTGAGGAGCATTTTGTTCTCAGATGCCCGGCATACTCAGAGTTGAGATCTAGATACACATTGAGCAGCTCACTTCAGGGATGTATGACTAATATGGATCAGAGATCATTTGGCCGTTTTCTGGGAGAGGCATGGCACATCAGAGAGCAGAGCACACATCGGGTCCCAGTCAAAGAGGGGCCCACCCAGACGACTATTACACAGTTCTTTCAGACAGACAGAGTGAGAGCTACTGTACCAGCCTCTAGCCAGACCTCCGGGCTCACACTACAACAGGCTGAGGACCAACGTACCCGACGCCGCACGAGGATCTGTGGGTTTCGGACCCCACAGCCACATCGACAGGAGATCCGGAGGATTCTTGATCTACATCGACAGCAGACTGAGATCCAACGACACTCGACACATTGGATCTCAGATCTCTAGTTTGCTCTTTCTCCACCGCCGATGTACCACATCCTGCATCCAAGAGGGATCACCTGCTATTAGCGACTTCGACGACTGCTACTACATCCCAGGATAGTATATCTCCCTACATCTGTTACATATACACATCGCACCACTTTATCACAGCCGACAGTTGTTCCCCTATCACAGCCGACATTTGTTCCCCTTTTGTAGCCATTATCTGGAGTTCCAAAGCTACATACGCACATACACATACACAGCACTTATCACACTCACAGCACCGTATTTTCAGTTTCCAGTTTTTAGCTTTTCATTCAACACTTTTATTTTGGATAGCTGGACCTCATCGGTTGTATCACAGTTTGTCTCATAGGCCAGTTTTGGTCTTTAGAAGACGTTAATATAACTTTCTCTCTCTCTCTCTCTCTCTCTCTCTCTCTCTCTCTCTCTCTCTCTCTCTCTCTCTCTCTCTCTCTCTCTCTCACCTATCTCTCTCTCTCTTTCTTCTTCTTCTTCTTCCTCTCTCTCTCTCCTTCTTTTTCTCTCTCTCTCTCATTCTTCTTCTCTCTCTTCTTAGTTCTCTCTCTCTCTCTCTCTCTCTCTCTCTCTCTCTCTCTCTCTCTCTCTCTCTCTCTCTCTCTCTCTCTCTCTCTCTCTCTCTCTCTCTCTCTCTCTCTCTCTCTCTCTCTCTCTCTCTCTCTCTTCTTCTCTTCTTCTTCCTCTCTCTCTCTCTCTCCTTCTTCTTCTTCTTCTTCTCTCTCTCTCTCTCTCTCTCTCTCTCTCTCTCTCTCTCTCTCTCTCTCTCTCTCTCTCTCTCTCTCTCTCTCTCTCTCTTTGTATCCCTAATATTGGTTGGTTACTAGTGAGAGAGAGAGAGAGAGATTGGTTATGTTAGTTGGTAGGTTAGAGAGAGAGAGAAAGAGATGGTATTAATTAGTAGGTTATTGTAAGTTAGCTGTTAGTTGGTTAGTTTATGATGTTAGTTTGTGTTTATGTTAGTTAGTAGGTTAGTTGGTGTGTGTGTGTGTGTGTGTGTGTGTGTGTGTGTGTGTGTGTGTGTGTGTGTGTGTGTGTGTGTGTGTGTGTGTGTGTGTGTGTGTGTGTGTGTGTGTGTGTGTGTGTGTGTGTGTGTGTGTGTGTGTGTGTGTGTGTGTGTGTGTGTGTGTGTGTGTGTGTGTGTGTGTGTGTGTGTGTGTGTGTGTGTTATGTTGGTTATGTTAGTGAGAGACTAGGTTAGTTTATGTTTCTGTTTATTTGTTAATAGTCATTTTAGTAATAGGTTCTTTTATATTGATTACTTGGTTAGTTAGTAAGTTAATTACTTAGATAGGGAGGGAGACAGAGAGAGAGAGAGAGAGAGAGAGTCTCTCTCTCTCTGTGTGTGTGTGTGTGTGTGTGTGTGTGTGTGTGTGTGTGTGTGTGTGTGTGTGTGTGTGTGTGTGTGTGTGTGTGTGTGTGTGGGTTGGTTATGTTGGTTACATTAGTTAGTAGGTTGGTCGGTTGATTAGAGAGAGAGAGAGAGTAAGTTGGTTATGTTGGTTGTTATGTTAGTTATTTAGCTAGTTAGAGAGAAAGAGTAGGTTGGTTATGTTGGGTACATTAGTTAGTAGGTTGGTCAGTTGGTTAGGGGGAGAAAGAAAGAAGAAGAAAGAAAGTTATATTAACGTCTACAAAAGGCCAAGTTGGCCCATGAGACCAGAAGGTTACATACAAAATGTCTGGGAAGTTTTCCAAGCCCCAGTAAAGCTATTAACTGGTGTTATGGTGAACTAGGTGAGTAGGTACAAAATGGTATATAGACTCGATACAATCTAGATGCACTTCAAGTGTAGTGTGGAACTACTCATGGAGCGGGTCATCTTAAGATGTCCCATATGGGCCTATCTAGCATGGAGAGGCTGAAGCGGTGGGGTATGGTTCCCCGGTGGCGTTGTTGTCAAGAATCGCGTGGTGGAGGGGGTTGCTCAAGATGCTGCGCCGAACACACACAGAATGCACAAGGAGAAGCTCACTCAAGAGACAAGAAGAGAGATGGAGGCCAAAACGTTTTCTTGCTGGTTTCTTCTTCTTCTTCCACACACTTTACAATGTACACAAAGTATACATAAGATACAACATAAAAGGAAAGTGGCCTACTAAGTCAAACAATGCATAACCGACTACACTAGTCGACTGGCGCTATAACTATGCCAGCTGTAAATAGGTGTAACAACCTGAATATAATAAGTAATGAGTCAGTGGCCATGTGAGAGTCATAATGACCACCGACGTGCTAAGTGTAGACGTGTGAACCCATCTAACCAGGCGGTCCATCATCAATGTCCGCATGTGTTGAGCTTGTCATCTCAACACTCCCCCTCAAGCTCAACTGCATCTCTGCAACTCCAAGTAAGCTTCGAAACTTTTGAAGCTTCTCTGTACCCAATGCCTTCGTGAAGATGCCAGCTATCTGATCCTGTGTGCTGACATACACCAAGTCAATCTCACCTGCTAGTACCTTCTCTCTCACAAAGTGGTAGTGTACCTCAATATGTTTTGTCCTGGCATGGAACACAGGGTTCCTAGCCAACTGTATACTACTCATGTTGTCACAATAAATGACAACTGAACCTTCCACCTGCACATCCAAATCAGCCAATAGCTTTTGCAGCCATACTACCTCACATGCTGCAACAGCAGCACCTCTATACTCAACCTCTGTACTCGACAAAGCAACTGTAGATTGCTTTTTGCTGCTCCATGCAACTGCTGCACTACCAAGAGAGAACATGTATCCACTGGTAGATCTTCTATCAGACATACTACCAGCCCAATCTGCATCTGTGTATCCAAACACCTGTACATCTGTACTTGCCTCATAGAAAAGTCCATAATGTAATGTGGACTTCACATATCTCAATATGCGTCTGACTGCATCCAAATGTGGCTTTCTAGGTACTTGCATAAACTGACTCACAAGACCAACAGCGTAGCTCAAGTCTGGCCTTGTAATGGTCATGTAGATCAAACTCCCCACTATCCTCCTGAACATAGTAGGGTCTTCTATCTCATCCCCAACATCAGCACTCAGCTTTACATTCTGCTCCAACGGGACTAAAAGTGGTTTGCATGCAGTCATACCATACTTGGACAACATATCCAAGCCATACTGTCTTTGGGACAGCCATATACCATCATCACATCTTATCACCTCAATGCCAAGGAAGTACCTTAGCTCACCTAAATCCTTCATCTCAAACTTCATCTTCAAATAGCCCTTAACTTCAGCAATTCCACTATCACTGTCACCTGTAATAATCAAGTCATCCACATAGATGACTATGATGACCAAACCTGCATCTCCCTTTCTCACATAAAGTGAGTGATCAGCATCAGAAACATAAAAGCCAATATTGACAAGATACTCTCTAATCTTGTCAGACCATGCTCTAGGTGCTTGCTTGAGCCCATAGAGTGCCTTCTTCAACCTACACACATACGTGGGATGCTCTAAATCTTCATAACCTGCTGGCTGATCCATAAACACTTCTTCTTGCAAATCACCATGCAAGAAGGCATTCTTTACATCCATTTGCTGTAACCTCCAACCTTTGGCTGCTGCCAAAGCAATCACACATCTGACAGTTGCCATCCTAGCAACTGGACTGAAGGTTTCATCATAATCTATGCCATATGTCTGGGCATAGCCTTTTGCAACCAGCCTAGCTTTGTACCTGCTAATAGAACCATCTGCATTGTGCTTAATCTTATAAACCCACTTACATCCAATAGCTTTCTTTCCCTTTGGCAATGATACTAGATCCCAAGTCTTATTGGCCTCTAATGCAGCCATCTCCTCATCCATTGCTGCATCCCAATGAGCATGACCAACAGCCTCCTCAAAACATGTGGGCTCAACATCCTCAACTAGTTTCACCATATAAGCATAATGGTGAGCTGCATAACCTTCAAAACCAAATCTTTTAACAGGGTATCTCACCCTGCTAGACCTGCGTACCACTGGATCACTCAATGGAGTCTTTGCATTAACATGTGCTCTCTGCACACCTGGAGTCCTCACTGAAGGAATGCCAAGCTCATCATCCAAGCTCTCTGAGCCACTAGAGTCTCCATCAAGAACTGCATCAATGCCTTCTGACACTTTATTCTTTCCTTTGTCTTTACCTGTAGTGCTACTAGATGCACTCGAAGATGTAGAGGTACTCCTTAGTCTCCCAGACCAAGGACTACCAGATGATGTCTCTGGTCCACTAAGAGTCCGTGATTCTTGCCTTTCAGCCTGCACATGAGTGTCATGATCATCATCAACATCCAATGCATCACCACTAGATGCATACCAACTGCTCATTTCATCAAAGATGACATCCCTGCTCACTCTGATCTTACATGTGACAGGGTTGTAACAGCGATACCCTTTCTGCTCTAAAGAGTATCCAATAAAGACACACTTTTCAGCTTTTGGATCTAGTTTCTTCCGCAACTCATCTGGCACATGAACATACGCAATGCAGCCAAATACTTTCAAGTGTGAAACATCAGGCTTCTTACCTGTAAAACATTCTTCGGGAGTCATACCATGAACTGCAGCTGTGGGAGTTCTGTTCATAATATAAACAGCAGTATGAACAGCCTCAGACCAAAAATGCTTAGGCATATTCTTTTCAGCCATCAAGGCGCGTGCAACTTCTGCAATATGCCTGTTTTTCCTTTCTGCAACCCCATTTTGCTGTGGGGTATACCTGCATGTGAACTGTCTCTTTATCCCATGAGACCTCAGAAAATCACTGAACTCATTGGAGAGGTATTCTCCCCCTCCATCTGACCTCAAGCACTTTACTTTCAAGCCTGTTTCTCTTTCAACTGCAGCCTTGAAAGTTCTAAAGTGCTCAAAAGCTTCACTCTTTTCCTTCATAAAATATACCCACAGCTTTCTAGAATAATCATCAATGAATGTGACAAAGTATGAACTGCCTCCAAGAGATACATTTTGTGTAGGCCCCCAAATGTCGGTATGCACAACATCAAGGATATTTCTGCTTACATCTCTGTCATGTGAAAAGGGTTGTCTTGCCTGCTTACCAAACTGACATGCTTCACATACCTTCTGAAATTCTGCAACTTTAAAAGTAGGCAAACCTGTAACCAATCCTTTGGACTGCATTAATTTCAGGCTTTGTACATTTGCATGTCCAATGCGTTTGTGCCAAATTTCAATGTCTGCAACAACACCTTTTCCTTTGACATACATAGCAGCATTCATAGTAGGAATTCCAGCATCTAGAGTGAACATACGTCCAACTCTACTTCCCTTTGCTACCAACCTGCACTTGTCATTGAAGTCTTCTACAAAGCAGCCCTTTGCATTAAATCTGACTTGCAGCCCTTGCTCTACCATTTGACCGACTGACACCAAGTTCTTTGTAATAGATGGCACATGCAATACATCTGAAAGACTCTTTGTCTTACCATCATGCAAGGACAAGGGAACTTTTCCAATGTGTGAAATTGGGTGGCATGAGTCATCACCCGTCTGCACATAACCTGCATTCTGCAAATCCTGCATCTCTCCAAACCATTCTGCATGGCTGGTCATATGATTGGATGCACCTGAATCAACATACCAAACATCTTCATGTGTTCCCTTTCCTGTAACAGCATTCACCATATGCTGCATAACGAACAAACGTTCATTTTTATCTTCATTCTGTCGTGAAGACGATGCATAGTTTCCTTGCTGCAACTTACCACTGTGGATATCATCTCTCTTAGCATAACATTGGGCTGCAATATGACCTGTTTTGCCACAGTAGTGGCACACAATACCAGAGTTGTTAGAACCTCTGTTCTGCCATCCACCTCTTCCCCTAAAGCTCCCCCTGCCTCTAAAGTTACCACGACCTCCTGAAACCTGCATATCGCCAAATTGCTGATTCAATCTGTTTTGCTGGTTGTCACTACCACGTCCTGTACCACGGCCTCTTGAAGAGAACCTGCCACGTCCCCTTCCAGAACTGGAGTAGAAAGCTTGGACCTGTTCACCACTTCTTTCAGATGTCTCACTCTGCATGTTGATCTCTTCAGTGATCATAAGGGAGACCAATTCATCGAAATCTGGAAATGGCTTTCTGACATATACGGAAGTTACAAAAGACTTCCAAGCCTTTTCATTGTTAAGTCCACCCAAGGTAGACGACACCAAATCATCATCATCAGGCATTGCATCAATCGCTGCCAATGCATCTGCAATGCTTCTTACCTTCAGTGCATACTCATTGATAGACATCTTCCCTTTCTTTAATGTATTCAACTCTTGCTTGAGTTGAATCTTTCGTGCCTTTGTATTTACAGAAAACATACTTTCAAGTATGGTCCAAGCTGCATATGAATTCTCTACATTTCTAATGTGTCCCAGCATATTATTGTCAATTACTGCAGACAACCAATACATGACCTTTTTATCCTTTGCATTCCATTCTTTCCGTGCCTTTGTCTCTTCTGCAGTTAGAGGATCACTCATCTCCGGCTCCTTTTCTTCACCTGAAACGAACTCATAGAGGCCTTTTCCAATAAGGAAGTTCGTGACACGGAACTTCCATGAAGGGTAGTTGTTCTTGTCGAGCTTCTCAATGATGGGGCTTCCACTGTTCTCTGCCATTATCACAAAATTAATACCAAACAGCAAGCAAATCTTCTGCAACCCTTGACCTGTAGTGCACAGCAATACACCAAACAGTCTTTTTCAGTGTCTGCTCAACAATACATGCAATCTGCAACCAGTTTGCAGATAAACCTTGTGTTTACTCACTGGTAAACACCTTTGAACTTACAGATCTGAAATCTGTAACCTGCGCACCCACGTTCGGTCAATACAGTCGAAGTCACAGCGTACCCTGAAACTGTTGTCTGTAACCTTGCGACTCTAAAACGGGCCCTGAAACGGCCTCAGATGCCCAAAATAACTGCGGGAAAGCCCTAAAGGGCCTATTTGCAGAATACACAGCGCTCTTCGCGCACACCAAATCTCACTGCAATCTGAGATTTTTGCTCTGCCCTGCTTCCGGTGCCTCCACAGGCACTATCCAAGAGAAAGAGTTGAAGGATGGGAGAGCTTCTTACCCGTGGCTTGCTTGCTCGAACCTTGCTTCTTCTCCTTTGCTTCAACCTTCGAAATCAGCCTCTCTCAATGGCGCGGCTCTGATACCATGTCAAGAATCGCGTGGTGGAGGGGGTTGCTCAAGATGCTGCGCCGAACACACACAGAATGCACAAGGAGAAGCTCACTCAAGAGACAAGAAGAGAGATGGAGGCCAAAACGTTTTCTTGCTGGTTTCTTCTTCTTCTTCCGCACACTTTACAATGTACACAAAGTATACATAAGATACAACATAAAAGGAAAGTGGCCTACTAAGTCAAACAATGCATAACCGACTACACTAGTCGACTGGCGCTATAACTATGCCAGCTGTAAATAGGTGTAACAACCTGAATATAATAAGTAATGAGTCAGTGGCCATGTGAGAGTCATAATGACCACCGACTGCTAAGTGTAGACGTGTGAACCCATCTAACCAGGCGGTCCATCATCAATGTCCGCATGTGTTGAGCTTGTCATCTCAACAGTTGTAGTATCCATTGTATCTGTAGGTGGTGTCTCTTGCGGGGGCATGGGCCTATTAGGTGTGTGGGCGGCAAGCTCTGTCTCTCTCTGTAGCTCTATGCAAGGTGACTCCTTGGGTGGGGCCACTGGTCGATTGGCTACAATCCTCATTGTAGAGGGGGTGGCTAAGGGTCTGTAGAACTCTTGGAGGATGCATTGCTGCGTGTTCCCGACTGTTTGGTCGTCCTAGACCCGTAGAAGGTGGTCCCTATCTTAATGTAGCTCCAGGAGGAAGAGCCCAAGGCATTTTTGGTTGGGGAATTCTAGTATTTGGTAGAGTGATTTGAATCCCTCCTTGAAGAGATAGTGGAAGCGGCCCCTGATCTCGTAGTACACCGAGCATCTACATATGTAATGTCCTTCTGTCTTTGGCTCCAGCTAGCAGAGTTGGCAGATCATGTCCTCTGGTGGGCGAGAGTCCACTTCATATCTACATGTCTCGATCCGTAGTTGGTGTGATGACGTACGGAGTTGCCCGATGGCACTTCGAACAGCGTGGGACAAGTGTACATCCATGTATCTCAGGCGTATGATGAAGTCATCAGGTGTGAGGCATAGGAGGTTCTCTCGGTAGAAGCCCATCTTCTTGCCCAAATCCTCAGCCCGATAACACCCATGTCTTAGTTGTGTATAGCTGAATAATATCTACCATGATGACGTAGTTCAGATCCTCTCAGCTAATCTTCAAGTGTGGGAAGCAATCCAAACTATATTGTAGGGGTGGGAGGTGGTCCATGTGTAGGCCATGGAGCTGTAGCCAGGCCTGAGTACGATTGTACCAACATTCATTGTCCCCTTGTGATGCAAGTTGTTTGGATGATTCTAGTGCGAGGCGGGAGTATCTGTGTCACAGTAGGCTCCAAAGCCTGTGCAGGAAGGTCACCATCTGGGATAGGGCCTCTGCCACTATAGGTGGTGCTCCCAATTCGGCCCTCATGATCTCGTGTGGTATTGATGGTTTACTCCTAATCAAGTGGGAGATCATTATCACCAAGGGGCATTCCATCTTCTCCCATCCTTCATATCTCTCCTCCCCTTCGGGCAATGGCTGATCTTGTGTGGTTCGCCATATATGGTAGAGGCTAGACCCTCATATCGGGATGCCATACAGAAGTGCCAGTGTGACCAAGGTATCAAAGAGCCATAGCTTCGTCTGAGGTTCCTGAAATTGTAGACGTGCACATTGGCTTTCCATAGATCCCAGGGCAACGTAGCCGTGTATCAGTGTGTCCACTGCTCGGCCTTCCTCAGGATGAATCTCAGTCCTGAGAATGTGATCCCTAGGTAAACATATTTTTGGACCACCTCGACTATATCCTCTCCATATTTGAAGTGGGGCACTAATCGGCGAATCCATTGGGTGGATGTGTTGAATACCATGATCTTGGTTTTCCCCAGGTTCACTATGAGGTCCTTGTCCTGGAGGCAAAAGGTCCGTAATGCATTTAGGTGGCACTGTTGTTCCTCCAGCATGCTAGAGAGGAGAACTATATCATCTGCATATAGTAGCATGGGTATCAGTGTTCCCCCCAGGCAGGACCCCTCCCCTCCAAGTATGTCCACATAATCTGACATCTCGCCAATGTAGAGCCCGAACGGGGTGGGGGAGAGGAGGTATCCCTGCTTTACCCCAATAGTGCTAATAATCTCCTCTAATAACCCTCTCGATGCTTGGACCTGACTCATATAGAGCCAGGATTCCCCATCTCATCTCTACTGGGACTTCGAGTGCCTGCAGTCTCTACATGAGTCTGGCTCAGGGAATTGTATCAAAGGCCTTGCAAAAGTCCACAAAGCAGTAGTACACCCGCTTTCCCTGTGCCCTGTTCTCTTCAATGATGGATGGCTCGGAGTGTGAGGATGTGGTCAAGTGTAGAGTAGCCTCTCCTAAAGCCAGCTTGCCCCCGTGCCTAGTGTTGGTGTGTCTCCGCCCATTTTCTTAGCTCATGCTCTAGGATGGATCTGTAGAGCTTAGCCAGGACATGGCCGACCATGACCTCCTGATAGTTTGTGGGGACCATGGGGTCTCCGGCCTTTAGAATTGGTACTACTTTATTAGTTGACCAACTGGCTGGGAAGCCTTCACGTAGTGCCCTATTGAATAGGTGGGCTAAGAGGGGGGCGATGGTATCTCTAGCGAATGAGAGGTGTTCTATTACTAGTCCCGTGTGTTCATGGGCCCGACCATTCTGGAGTTTGTCAATAGCATCACAGACCATTTCAGTCCTGAAGAGGGTGGAGGTAGTTTGGCATGTCCTTTACCGGCTGAGGTAGGGGGGTTGTCCTGGCACGTGGTACAGTGAGGTGGCATAGCTATGCAACGTGTGTGGGGAGGTAATGTGTGTCTCTACTCGGGGTGCTTGGAATGCCTTCCACGCCTCCTTGTTGTCTTGCCCTAGGAATAGTTGATAAAACTCATGCTCTAGCCTGGATAGGTATGCCGGCTTCTTCCTTCGCACTAGGCAACGAAAGATTGTGTGAGCTTGGCAGTGTGTGTATTTTCCTTTGGCTTTCCCTTGTTGGAGGCAGAGGTGGGTTTCGTTTCATTCCTCTTCATACCAAATATTCTGCGGGGCATTCTTGCTAGGAGGGGTGGAGTGGGGATGTGTGTGGGGAAGTACGCGGAAGCTAATGTAGTTGAACTTTGCCAAAATCAAATGTAGGAGTTTTCCTTGTTTCTAAACTTTGAGAATGATTTATATATCCCTCAAGGTTAACACATGCTTTTTGTCCAGTATGGCGGCTTTTGCAACAAACAAGAATGTGTCTGTAAGTAGAAGATGCTATACAGTACACTCCTAATGTGCAAATGAATATATGCAAAATGAAAGAGGTCACAAGGAAGAAGGCAATTCGTCGTGCACTCAAGCATGTTGTAGGGTATGATAGTTTGGTTGGTTTCTTGAGGATCATTCATTGCTTGGATGGGATTGAAAAGCAAGTGAAGTTATTGTTTCATCATCAAAAAACTTCAATTTCTTTTAGTGAAAACATCGATGACAGTTTATAGAGGATTGAGAGAATATTGGAAGAGAAATACGAAGGGAACCTTACTGCTGATAGAGTAATGATAGAAGGCGAGTTAGAAGAGATCAGGGGTTATATAGGTGACATATATGAATACATCCAAAAATATTGATGGCCGCATTTTGGATCTTCTGATAATTAAGAAGAGAAGCTAAAAGACCTTCTTAACGATGCAGGTCGTACAGAGGATGGAGTGTGTGAGTTAATTACTCACAAGAACAAAAGCTTAGTTACACTAAAGAACATTGCTCTTGTCAATGTGTAACTTACTTATTGAAATTTTATATTAATATATTTTCAGTAATGTTAACGCAAATGAATCTCCACGTAGGCTCATCTTTTTTGCATTGGAGAATATTGCCCTTGATGTGTAGCTTTCTTCTTTGAAATTTTATCATAATATATTTTTGGCAATGTTAACCAATGCTTCTTTGCCATAGTTTGCTTAATATATGTAATCTTTACAAGACTTCTTAAATGAGTTTTTTAATGAAAATCTCCATTTTGAAACACATGGTCTATCTCTTATAAATTATAAAACTATTTTTACACCATTTTAATAGTCCCTCTTTTCCTCTATCTCTATCTTGATTACTATATAATTTTACCAAAGTGCTTTCATAACTTGGATTAGATTATATACATAGAATAATTGAAGCTTGAATGTATTGGGATGCTTTGTATAGTTTGATTTTGCAACCAAAGTACATCTCTCTCTCTCTCTCTCTCTCTCTCTCTCTCTCTCTCTCTCTCTCTCTCTCTCTCTCTCTCTCTCTCTCTCTCTCTCTCTCTCTCTCTCTCTCTCTCTCTCTCTCTCTCTCTCTCTGGTAGCTCTGAATTTAGCACCAGGCACCATGTACGCATATGCTCATGCATGGCTATTCTTTTTCCTTTCATTCTAGGGCACATTCAATTTTAGGATTGGTACCAATAAGTATTTGATGTGCTTTCATCTCAAAATCTAGTCCTACAAGATGTCCTTTCACGTTGTGTTGGGCATGCATAGATATGCTAGAACTAATGCATCACTATTCTTGTGATTTTGAGACTCGGACACCTTCCCGTGTAGGACATATTCTTTTCTTTTAAGAATATATCTGTGTGTAGATGTAGATGAATGAACATCCATTAGTAGGGCCTTTAGGCAATGCCTAGCTAGCCTTTAGTGTGACTGCCATGTGTGCATGGCACTCATACATGACCATACATCCATTTTTTCCTACATTTAGGGTTTGCAATTGCAAATGTGTCTATCCCATATGTCTTGAATAGCTTTGGGATTTATTTGTTGTGTGACTCTTATATTCTCTTGAAGATCTGATGTGGTCATGGAACAAAGCGAAGCCATTGTGTGACTCTTATATTCTCTTGAAGATTTGGTGTGGTCATGGAAAAAAGCAAAGCCATGGGAGATATTCCCGTTATAGTGTTTTTGGGTCCATTGAATGTAGTGGATTCAGTAGAATTAAATAAAATGGCCATAACATCATCTCTTCGATACTTACTAGCTAGGAGCCATTCGCATGGGTATGGAAGATAGTTATTTTAATTGTGCTTGTATCAAAGTGCTATATATATTTTTAGAGATAATCATTTATATATTTCATTGCAGCCAACATATGGGCTCTAAAAGAATGGATATGCGAAAAATGAAAGAGGTGCCAAGGGGACAAGGAAGGCATGTTGCTAAATATACAAGAATTGCAAGGATTTGGAGAAAGGCAACAACTACTTCAAGTTCTTCAGACTTTAAAAATCTTGAGGCCAAGATGGATGAGGCAAACAGGTTTATGCGCGCATGTTAATCATGCACTTGCCATGTGCTAAACAGAGTTACACGAACAGGCCAAAGGTTTGTATGGTGTTGTGTGTGAGATAAAGCACACCCATAGTATTCTTCAACAAGTCTCAACAATTGATCTGGGTGGTGAAGTAAGGGCACTTTTGGCCATTATTTTCGAGACAATCACATTAATGAATCTACTAGTAAATGATACGTGGGTATCGTTCTAGGAGCTTGGAGATGATCATGAGCCTCTGATTTGCCAAAAAGGGTTTTCGGATGTTGTTCTTGTAGTTTCAAATGAATGTCGGTAGGTTTAATGCCTTGCTACAACAATTGAGTCGTCAGCAGCAGATGAACGGTCACAACTAAGGAGGAGGAAGACTTGCTTAGGGTGAAACTTATAAGCTCGTATTATTTTGCTACATATTTTAAAGTGCTTGGACCAAAAAAAAATGTGTGATAATATATGCTTTTTGTTTGTGAAGCTTGCACAGAATGTGCTAAGATGTGCAATGCTTTTGATGTAACAAAGAATATTTGAGTAAAATGTATTGAGTATGTTCAATGTGATGTCTCTTTCTTGAGGTTTATATGGATCATTTTTTATAATCAGGTGATGGTTGGTATATTTACATTTGATACTTAATATTTGATATTTGAATATATGCAATACCTTTAATTTTGAAAATCAAACCATGCCTTTGACAAAATGTGTTGATAACAGTTTTATGGTCGCATGTTTACTTTGTTTTGTTTGTTAGTTGGAACAACTCAATTGTGCATGTGTTTATAACTAAATTTTCTATCCCATAAAAAAGGTTCTCTCTCTCTCTCTCTCTCTCTCTCTCTCTCTCTCTCTCTCTCTCTCTCTCTCTCTCTCTCTCTCTCTCTCTCTCTCTCTCTCTCTCTCTCTCTCTCTCTCTCTCTCTCTCTCTCTCTCATGGGTGAGCTCAAAATCTTTATAACTAATATGGCTAGGCTCCAAGTATTGATTCAAATACATTGACTTTATATTGTGTGTCTTAATATTTAGTATTTAACATTTAATATTTAAATATACATGATGCATTTAATGTGCATATACATATATGTTGAGCCATGTCTTCAATGGAATGGTAATGCAAATATCGAGAATATATTCGTTTTGGATGTTGTTGATGGATCTATGAAGACTTTTATGTATAAGTATTTGCTTGCGAAGATGTGTAGCGGTAGCCATACATCATTGGTAACATCATGAGGCATTGTTGTTTTACTTCTTCTACTAGGTGATCATACAGCTCACTCACAGTTTAAAATCCTAATAGAAGTAAATAATCGGTCCACCTGTAACATTCTTATCCAAAGTGTCCTTCCTCAATTGTTGAGATAGTCAAGCCTTATTTGTGGGATGAGGCTTCTATAACCCATTGATATGCCTTTGAAGCAATTGATAGAAAACTGATAGATGCTGAGATAATAACGAGGGAAAATCTAAGCAAATAAGTTTTTATTCCTTTAATTATTTTTATTTTCAATGCTACACAATTGTCATTTTACTATGAAACAGAGGTAGTTTTCCATTCAATTGACATTTTCTATGACAATCAACAAGTCGCGGGAACAAACTCTATCCATTGTTGGGATTTATCTAAAATCACTAGTATTTACACATGGTCAGTTGTATGTTGCATTTTCAAGGGTAAAATCTTCGCATGGTGTGAATTCCTGTTGGAAAAAGGAATGGGGATATGACCAACAAAAATTATGTACATACAATGATTTCGAAAGGTATAGTGATGTGCATTGCTTTTTCTGTAGGGATATAGTTATTGACGGCGACTATGTAGGGTCACTAGTTTTGCATATATGTGAATTTCTCTTTATGGTAAGAGCATTGGTTGCTTGGATCACATCATTAAAATGTATATAATTATCAATTAAGAGAAAGTCTCCATTGTCAAGAATCACATGGTGGGGAGAGGAGGGCTTGTTTGAGCTTCTGTGCCAAACGCACGTCATACACTCAAGAACACAATAAGAGAAATGGAGGCCAAATTTTTTTCTTGTTGATTTCTTCTTCTTCTTCTTCTCACACACAATACAATATTCGCAAAGTATAAATAATATACAATATAAAGAAAAGTGGCTTGCAAAGTCAAACAATGTATAAGGGACTACACAAATCATCTAGCACTATAACTATGCCAATTATACTCTTTTGGAAGTGGATTATTTTTCATATTTCACCATTTATTTGACTTTTGCATATACATATCCTAAAGTAGCACTATTACCCAGCTTAAGGAGCTACATTGCACATTGCGTGTAATATTGAGTGATAATATCATAAGGACACTTGCAAGAGTTGTTTAGCATTTGCATGATGATATTAATATTGACATTAAGCTCCTAGTTTTTATTGAAGTTGTACATTGCGGATACATACAATATTTTCGGGTGCATATGTATAAGATTGACCACAAGAAGAGGTTTCAACGATGTTATACTAATAAGATACAGAGGCATTGGTTTAAATATGGGTTCAAGGATTTGGGTTGTTTTGTGACATTGCATCAACACTTGTCAGTACCTATTGAATGGTTCACAAATGTTCGACCAAGTATTGTTATTTTTGAAATGAAATGGCCTTTGTTAGTTGTTCCACATACTTATATTGTGATTTTATTCAAATGCAAGTGCTAAAAAGAGAGGTAAGATTGTTGCATCCTCCATGCGATGACTAATAGGAACTATGGGATCAACCCTTACTTCGTCTTTGCATGTTTTGCTCAAGGATGAAGATTTTGCTAATGATTCCTTAAAGAACAGGAGGCTTTATTTCTATTAGGCATCTTAGAGACCTTGTCTTTTTTTTGTTGGCATCGGCCATTTACCTGTGATACTTGGAAATAGTCGATGGTGTCTATGGATGAAAAATAGGATGCCTTAAACTTGGCCTTTATGACTTGCTAATGGAAGATAAGATATCTTATACCTTCCCTTTATGGCATGATCAGTGGAAAGAGACCAAAGATACTGGCATTGGGCTCTACTTCACCCGTGAATGTTCTACTTGGATATAAAAACGATTCCTTTTTAAAAAAAAGAGCTTCGTTTTAACTAGGTCTCTTAGAGAAAGTTTTTTTGTAGTACTTCATCTTTGTTTCAATTACGATCCATTTTAGTATAACATTGCTATTTATAAATATCACACGAAGCAAGCATGTGATTCCTTATATTTGTTTAGAGATGAAAGTTTGTAAATATGGTGCATAAAAGAGATTGTTTGTATGTCTAGCATTCTACGTTACAAATTTGTAAACTACTTTTAGTTTTTTGCTCTGTGTGTGTGTGTGTGTGTGTGTGTGTGTGTGTGTGTGTGTGTGTGTGAGGAAACCATTCTAAATATTACATGAAGCAAGCATATGTTTTCTTACGATCATTTATAGATGAGATTGTATGTCTATCTAGCACTCTATTTTATGTGTGTGTGTGTGTGTGTGTGTGTGTGTGTGTGTGTGTGTGTGTGTGGAATGAGGAGATGAGAAAAAATAAAATAAAACAAAGGCAAAGATAGAGAAAGGAAGAAAGGATTTATAGAGAGAATTGGGAAGAGAGAGAGAGAGAGAGAGAGAGAGAGAGAGAGAGCAAGAGAAATAAAATGACTTAGAAATGGAGGGGAAAGAGGAGACAGAAAGAGAAGAAATGGATTATTGAGCAAAGTACCACACAGCAACTTTGTTTGCCACTTCACAACTGCTTCAATCGCAAAGTGGCCTAGTGTTCCATGTGCATGAAGCGCGCACAAAATGCTAATGTGTTTATGCATGTGTTTGTGAGTGTATATGTGATTGCACGCGTCTATGTGTGGTTTCCTACATGAATAGGGCTTACAAACGCTGTGTCCAAAAAGCATCATCAAAAGGAAACCATGAATATAAAGTAGGTAAAAGGTGAAGAGAAGATAGTGGAAATGAAAGAAGGTAAGATAGAGGGTGCATGTCAACTAGGAGGGGAGATGGTATGCGAAAAAAAGACATGAGAAGTCGACTACTAGAGTGAAGGGAGTGGAGGTTGCCAAGTGGTGGGAGATGGATTGCACGCGAGTACATGATAAGTGGTGGTGCATGAAGCTAGGGATTCACAATAGATTGATATGAGGTAGGGAAAGTTATAAGTTATGGCATGACAACTAGCTCAGGAGTTCGAAAGGCGGACTATTGGGTGTGGCTATAGTGATGGTCCCTTCCTATACGGCAATTGACAAGAGCACTAGCACAATACTAACTATGAAATATGCTGGAGTGATTTTGAAATGAGGGTGGCATGAGATTATATTTGCACTTCCACCCACTACCTAGTCGAAAGTTTCCAATTTAGTAGTCACAATGACTGTAATAAATTATATTTGCATCAACAAGACTTGTACAAAGGGGCATCAACAACGTTGTTGAAGGGCCATGAGGCCAAGGATAGGACTACATGACAGTAATGAAACAAGCTTTGAGAAGGATCCTTTATCACAAGCACAAGTAGGCGACCTTTCACAATCCTCAGCACCAAACTGTGCTTTCCTAGTACACCCAAGCTTCTTTGTTGTTCATCAAGCTTAAGGTCATTTAAATCTCATCCTTATTCTCAGTTTTCAAACTCTCTTTTGGTCCATCAAATCACATACACACACACACATTTGTACACACACACACATACACTTTTACTCCTCGAGAATAGAGCATGTAGCATAAAATTTTCTAGCATATCTTCTTGTCTTTGCTCTTATGTTTTGTTTCATAAAGCACTTCAAACGCTCACAAAATCAACACATAATTAAAAAACTTATTGAGCCCTAAAATCATACTTCCTCACCCTTCCATGCTCACCAATCTAATGTGTTGTGTTTTAGAGATGGTGGTAATTCTACTTTATGGTTTCATATAAGGTTTAGTTGATGGGTTTGAGCAGTGATTACATTACTACTATGGGCCATGACGCTTAATACTCTCTCTTGTGCATTATGACTTGGAGTCTTGTTGATGAACTCCTGCCTAAAAATACTTGGTTAGGGAAGATTGTTGATGGTATTTCATAGGTGTTTATGCATGTCATACTTGTGTATAATCTAGTGAGTTCCTTTCTAATGTTTGTGCATACGCTCCTAGATGTGAACCTTTTAAGGATGGCACACGACTTGCTTATGTTCTATAAGATACCCACATTAGAAGGTTGGGATTGTCTAGTGCAACTACAACAAATGTAGAAAATGCATGATCTAAAGATAATGCATGCATTGTAAATTATATGCACAATGACCTAGAATAGCAATAATGAAAACATGTATATAATACTATTGCCTTATCAATCTACCTTAGTCACTATTTCTTTTCAACTAGCTAACATACATGTAGGCAATTATCAACTAGTGTAGATGTAAAAAATATATTAAATGAAGCAAATGCATGCATTCTAAATGATATGCAAAAAGACCCAAAACTATGAATGTGAAAACACGCATGCAAGACCATTGCCTTCTAATTTTCTCAAATGACCATCTCTATCCAACTAGTTGACAAATGCATGCAACACATGAATGCAAACTAGAATTCCTCATATGAGAGAAACAAATAGACACACCATTATCAATCTACCATTTTCTAAGTCTCTCTTTCACACACACACACACACACACTCTCTCTCTCTCTCTCTCTCTCTCTCTCTCTCTCTCTCTCTCTCTCTCTCTCTCTACACTAAACCAAACACTCTCATGCCCCTACACCCCTTGACACAAACCACAACACCTATACACCTACACAAACACCACTTGGCATGAGGAAACTGAAACTACCATGCTACCGCACAATGACATGTAAATAACAACACATTTACACCTACACAAAAACCACTTGGCATGAGGAAACTGAAACTACCACGCTACCACACAATGACATGTAAATCACAACACACATACACCTATGTATAAACCGATTGTCATGGGTAGAGCATGGCAAATTCACTACCCTTGTAAGCCCACTTCATGTAAGCTTCCATGCTAGTAGTATTTAGTTAACAAAGCTTTGCGAGTATTATTTACTTTACAAAATAACCATCATGTAAAAAAACAAAGGAAACAAAACGATTGTGTATGTTAAACACAATGCTCAAAACTTCATTAGCCCCCAACAATTTTTCTCAGCTTCATGTTAGTGAGCTCACTAATCCTTAGTCATTGTGGGCCTCTATTGGAGTTTCCATACGTGAGCACCCTAACCTCCCTTCAATTCTTCACAAAGCTCCTTAACCTCCCTCCAAGACTTTGGGCTCACATAAATGATCCCAAATGCTTGTTGCCTACCAAACATTCTAAGACACATCACTTTGCAAGACTACAATTCATTGGGCCATTGTGAGAGCCTCTAGGGCTTGGTCCTCCAAACAACCTATCTAGATGAGTAGTGTTTCATGTCCATCCCAACATGCTTCTTTAGTAGCTTAACGTCCAACACTCTTAGTATAGCTCACCACACTCACTCAACCAAACCTACCTCTCTAAAAGCCTAACCCTCATCACATCTAGCCTCCTTTTCCTCTTTCACCTCCCTCATGGATTTCTTTGTCCAATACAACCACCCAAATAGGCCTCTTTCAACAATACCTATGTATAAATCATATAAGTCCTATATGAATGGTCTTATTAAAGGTTTTCTAGGAACAAAACCTTTAATAAGAGGCAATCATGGTTGGCTATTAATGAGCTCTACTCAAAGCAAAACGAGCAATGCAATCCAATGTTGTCACTTCAGAGTTGTCAAACTATGATGGCTCAATCAAACTCAATGGATAACTATCTAAGCTTCAAAATTGCCACAATAGCATGTCTTGCAAAGGAGCAAACACTCACTCTATAGGAGTGTTCCACAAAACAATAACAAAGATTTGTATGAGTATTTTTCGATACCAAGATTTCCATGTTTATGATCTAATATTCTTTGTTGAATAATGTGTTATAGAATGGCAAGCACGTTGACAATGGCACAACCCTATTAGTTGGATAAATCTGTGTGGACTCCCCACCATACTTTTTGTATGGCATTGGTGTAGATGAGCACAACACATGTGTAGTACCTTATCTCAAGTTCACAATTTTCCATATTCTTAATGATCCAACGTTTTTTCGAACAGTCAAGTGATGTAGCAGCATAGTAACATGGTCAAGCTTATCAATTACTATGTTCATTCCACTAGAAGAGTATCTTTCCCTTCCTTTATCAATTAAGTTTTACAATAGAACAAAGGAAATCACCCAACCATTCAAAGTATACCTTTCGTGGAACACAACTTTGTACACCATTGTTGAATGAACTTGTGCATAACAAAAACATGAACAAATGTAACCACGCAATACTAGTTTGAGAAAGTGTCTCATTTTTACTGGTAACCATCTAGGCCTTTGGAGACAAAAGCTTGGTTATTTTCTTGCTGAGACCCTGATGTTTGCAGCTGGCTAAACTTGAAGAATTGCAAGCACATGCACATGTATACTGGTATAGTAAATTTCCTTTGGAATGTGTGTGTTGGGTGGGGGGAGGGGGGGCACGCACCCACACATGCACCTATACATGCACTGCATGTCAAAAAATTATGATCTTATTACTGGTATGATCCTGTATTGTGTTGTAAAACACCTTGATAAACAAAAGATTATGCCACCACCAAAACATATCAACTGTTTGCTGATAAAAATCAGTGATACGTACAATTGATTAACATTGTAACACACTCAAAGACAGTCTTAAGTTTTACTAAACAGTCTCACATATAGTAAAGAGGATAAGGCATGTACCAGAAAATCTTCTTTGATGAATGCTCCCGGTATTTTCATGAGTACCACTCCAGCTATGATACAATTTTGATAATGGTTACAGAATAAGGCTGCAAACTGCTTAAATGTTGGTTATAATATGTAAATCATCCACCAAAAATAGACTACCATGACGAGAGTAGTCACCTATCTATATCTTACAAGTATGAAAACCAAAGAAGGCTGATGAGGTACTGGATAAGCTGACACTTCAAGAAAGTATGACATGCAAACCAGATGAGAAATAAGAATGGGTGCTGCTCAGCAGTGTTTCAAAAAACACTAACCATACAAATCTACCCAAGGTGCCCACTTGAGTTGATTTTAAGCAGCCGGAGAATGTCACCATGACAATCAAGAATCAGTGCATAGGAGTGTGTCGGATTGAAGAAGTTCGATAGTCAGGTGGTGGTCTGGGCAGTAGAGTTGCAGCCAATATACCGCCCGTTAGGGCCGCAACAGCTCCCAACATGAATGCAGGCATGTTGCCACCTCCAAATAGCTCATCCCAAGGGCCACTCCCCAATGAAACAATAATCTGGGACATGCATAAACCTCAGATTTAGCTTTATCATCTTCCTTTGACAACAACTCTTCCATGTCAAGCTACTTAACTTAAGATAAATATGCTACCCCAACAACTTTACAGCTCACAAAGAACAGCTTCTAGTATCAAACTGTCAAAGGCACATATGATCACAGCATAGAAAATATATATACATGCTCTTTGTGTAAACCTCAAGTTCAATTCTAGGACAATATTAGAGTCTTAAGGTTGATTTGTCCCTGCATGAATGTGGACTTAAGCATACCTGTGGTACAACGACTGCTAAATTGAGAACTCCCATTGAAAGTCCTGTTGGTTGAATCAATCAAGCATCAGAAAATAATATGTTCTCAATAGGCTTTCAAATCTAAAGGAGAAAACATGCACAACTCCTCACCTTGACCGCCACCTGCAGAGTTTGTCACACTGGTGGTTACTGCATATGGTACACTATAAGTAACCTGTAAAGAAAGTCACATAGGCATCAGTCCACTGATCCACAAAATAGAAGTCTATACACCGTCTTTTGGAATACAAAACGACAGAAGTGGCACAAAAATACAGTTTTCTCTGGCCTACATTGAGCATATGATTGCTGATGGAGATAGTTTGCTCACAACCAGTTTACTATAATGGAATAATTGAATGTACCACAGGAGAATTTTGAAAAAAAATCAGGAAGGGCTTGTACTTACTGCAAGTGGTGCTCCAAGGATGGCAAATATTGCAATAGCTACCCTTACAATACTGCTAGGTGGATAGCTCAACTCTGGTCGAGATACTTGTTCCGACCAAACAGTAATGGCAGCAGTGCCACAAAAACATAAAGCCATGATTAGATTGGCAGTAGCCCAGACCTTTCTTTGCCCAATTTTTCGACACAATGGCTCTATCAGCAATGAAGTTGCACCAAGAACTACAGAGTTCAGCATAAGACCAAAAGAACCAGCCCGCACACCAGTGTTATACAGCTTGGCCAAGCTTGCATCAGTTGTAGAAGGCTCACCCTTATATACCTCACGGCCCATCCAGTCTGTATCAAAAAGAATGAAGGGAAACCAAGCAAACCAGGTAAGGGCTGTGACCAGCAGCACATGTCGCATAGGTTTTGGGAGATCTCGCAGTGTGCCAAACAATTCCCAAAGAAAGGCCTCATGCTCGGGTTCAGCATCCTCATCCTCTTCATCATCTTTCACCTCTACAGCAACATGTTTGGTGTCACCATCAAACGGCTCGATGGATGGTTGCTTCTGCAACAGAAGCGGTGTTTGTGGATCAGCACTTTGATTCCTGCCATTGCTCGAGGCAGGGGACCAGGGTATCTCAGAAGCAGCTGTCACACTTAGACTGGTAGTTAAAATCAGCAGTACGATGGCAAGTAGGAAGGCAGATTTCAAATTGGCACAGCTCTTGCCACAGGCTGTTGTCAAAGTAAAGGAAAATATCTTGTACCAGCCACTGTAGGCACCTGTAGCATATCCCAGAACATTTCCAATTGCCATGCACAAAGAGAAAAAAGCATTGGCACGCCTTGATCTCCGATGATCCTTTCCTGCAGATGTGCAATGAGATTATAATTCAACACATTATTCAAGTACTTCATCCACTTAAAAGTGCCTTCTTTCTTTTACTACCTAAAATGCTTTCAATGTGTAACACCAGATTCACATACTTTTTTCTATTGCAACAAAGCAGATCATTCATGTATGAAACTGATGTCCTGTTCTTCTTAATCAAACTTTCTTTTTTTCAAATTAAAAGCAAAGGGACTTAGAAGTTCCCTGACAAGTCATGAAATTAGTTAAGCATCTGCCATGACTTGTAATCACCACCGTATATGTCTATTGGCAACATTTGACTGAAAATCAAATTCTACAGTGTGAAAGGTGATCAGGCAGGATGCCTGACAAGATAGTAGTCTATCCTGCAAGTGCATTGTGTTATCTATTCATCATAAAACAAACAAATTCCGAATGTTGCTGAGATTGAGGCTCACCGGTAAAATCAGCAAGAAGAGCCCGGCAGGGTCCTTGTAAAGTGTTGTTGGCTAGATCAAGAAGCCAAAACCCCACCACAAATATGGCAATGGCACGAGGGCGTGCAGTCAAGTTATCTCCAAAGGCATATCCAAGATCAGCTGAGAAGGCAATAATAAAAACAGCAATCACCACAAGCGATGCACCTGTGATGATGAAAGGGCGTCTTCGACCCCAAGAACTTTCACATTGATCACTTAGGTGCCCCACAAGGGGTTGCACAAGCATGCCCGAGACTGGGCCACACAGCCAAATGTAGCTCGCCCATGCATGCGGGATGCCGAGCGTTTCTACATAAGGTGTTAACAGAGAGAGCTGAAGCGCCCACCCGAACTGAACTCCTGATGCAACAAGTGAGACCCTTGCAAGCGCACGCAGTGGCACCCGATTCTTTCCTTTGTTGCTTGTCTTAGTGCTGCTGCTGGCTCCGGCCATGGGCACGGGTTGAGTTTTTGTGCATGCGCAATCAATCCTCAAAAGATATCTGATTTCTCACGCGGACACTTGACTTTATCCAAGTTGCAAAAAAATCATTCACAGCCAAGAAAGAAAAGCTCTTCACTCAAATTAGCGGATGGGACTTGATTATCCACTTTTTTCAACCAAATTACAGCATGTGACTAGTTAATCACACTTCATAACACAGCTTTGCAAAGTGTGAATGCAAAATTGCTGCGTTTGAGTGGCCCAAAAAAGATATTTCAAGACTGTATTATGAATGTCTGCGTTCAATTCTGTGCAGATATTTATCTGTACAAAGACCTGGGAATTAGGGCAAGGCTGATGATGATCACCCGCGTTCAATTCCGTGCAGAGATTTTATTTAGGCGCTTCCTACTCACTCATAACGTTGGATATGTCGCATGTGTGTTTCCAAAACGGGAATGCTGCAAGACGGGGTCTGGAAACTGAACTAATCACGGTGGCAGCAATGGTAGACTCAGAGAGGATATCAAAGGAGCATCTGCCATGGATTGTACAAATAAGGTCTTCCGAATCAGCCTTTTACTTTCGGCAAAGGCGATGAGCTCTGATGTCGCATCATTAGCCGGAACAAGAGAGCAGGAAAACGAAGGATCGTAGGTAGGGCAGTTTTACTGCGATCAAAGCTATGGAGCAGAGAAAGCATCTGACAGTGATAATAAGGGCCCCGAGGGGGGAAAAAACTGTGATAATTGCAGGACAGAACCCCCTTGACGGGGAAATTTCACAGGAAACGGAGCAAAAATGGAGGATACCTTCTGTAACCCTATCAATGGCAGGGCAGGGCTGTGGGGGTATATGGAAAGGGTCGGCCTTCGTATATTTGATGGAGAGACGAATTGGGTGACACAATGAAGACGGGGGGTTATATGAAGGGGATGCGATGGCCCGGGACAAGGGCAGGAGACGATCAGGTGGAAGAAGACGCAATCGATTGGAAGAGTGCAAAAAGGAAAAGACCCAAAATCACGGCCACTTTTGTCGAGTCAGACTCCAGAGGCGTGCTGCCAAATTTGGGCATGGCACCAGGATTTTGTGATGAAACCCTCTCGTCATCATCGGCACCACCAAGAACAGGGCTCAGTGCTCAGTGCTCACCCAACAACTAAAACAGGGGAAAGTATACAAGTCATGCAACCGCCAGAACGTCCTCTTATTTCTCTGTGAGAACCCAGAAAACGGCAGACATGATCGCTCTCTCAGAGACCCTGCAGACACACCCACAGCACCCACATAAGAAATCCTCCAATCCCAACAAAGAAGGGTATATGTCTTAATGCCCTAATAATACCCATAAGATATCATCATTATCACCCTTCACACTCCCAGACCCACAAATATTCCCCACACCACTCGACTACTTGAGAAGTTAGAACCCTTTTTGCCTTTGCCTCTTTCTTTATTACTTGTTGGAATACCTTTTGTTTTGAAATTTGGGTGTATGCCACCTTCTCATTTGGTCCCGAGTCACACTCCAAATTTGAGACCCATTCCAACCCCCCAGGAGAAGATGCTTACAAACATGCATGTATTTGAGTCTAATGGTGCTAACAGACTCCCATCAATCTCTAATCCACCCCACACACAGCATAGTATCCCCATTGTTGCAAGTTCTTCCGAACCCACCCTAGTGCAAGTGTTGGCTTTGCACTTGGCAAATCATACACTTCTTTCAACCTTCATTCAAGGTTAGCACATGAACCCTCTTCATACAAGGAAGGGAACAACTTACCTCACTTGGATGCCTATTAAAAGGTCATTTCCATTTGTTTTCATGTGTAGAGAGTGATGTATGGCCATCCATGCCCTATGTAATGGCTTCAATTTGCCCTCAATTAGTTTATATAAGTCCTAGTCACAATTAGTTGCCATGATAATGATTGTTTCTTAATATGAAATAAATGCCTTTAGGAGTCCATGCCTCCCCCTCATGCTTGCGTTGTTTCTCAACTTCTAATCATCAGCAATGAACAAATGAAGGCCAACAAATAGCACATATGCAAAGGGGATTTATGATACATCATGGTCAAGGACAAAGGGATAATTTTTTATTTTGAGTTTAACACAATTCACCTCTACTAGCCCAATTTTGCCTATGGGTTCCTCAAATTGGACATTCAAATAAAAATAAATATTACAAACTTTCCAAAAAAAGATAAAGTGATCCCCCAATAATCTAGCATTTTTCAATTAATGTTAGCTAGACAAAGGCCATTAATAAAAGAATACCTTCTCCCATAAGCTACAAGAACATGGGACATGAATGTGTTTTTATGATGACACCTATGGGGAGTTATCAATCTAATTAGATGGTGAATAGGAGCTTGGAAATTAGGACTAGTAAGTCGCAGTTGAACCCCCACATTTCCAACACTTTCATGAGTTTGGCCCTCAAATATGTCATTACAAAGGACCCTTTCACATTGCTAAGACTTGATTATCATCTTCTTTGGAGGGGTTTTCATGCTTCAAATTTTATGCAGGATTGGAGGGTCTTTATTTGTTCAAATTTTCATCCAAAAGGTTTTTTGCTCCAAATTTGCTTGTGTGTAAACAACACATATCCAAATCAAGTAGGCCAAGTGGTTCAAAAACACATGCCTTCCACTTTCCACAACAAGCTTCCACCCAACATAAAAGATTGATAATGTGGCTACATCTTGTGGGTTTAAGGCCCATTTTTCTTCAACAAGTCCTCCGTAGCATTGTCTCCCTTGAACCAATGTGGTTTCATGATTGATTTACAGTCCAAGCCATTAAGCACATTGTGTCATGTGAAACAAACTTTTCATTGGTTGCTTATAGAGTCACTCCCATACACTTTTGTGCTTTAGTCAAATATTGACAAAGATATAATGACCTACATGTCCACAAATGTGACACACTTTTTATACAAAATTTGTTCATCCCCTCCCATAATAGCAATACTTTAAGTCCTAAAAGCTTGTAAAAGTATATTCAAGATGCTATTTATATTTATCTCAAGCCCATGAATGCAACTCATGATCACTTCATGTGTATGAATGGAATTGTTGTACTCAAATGTATGACAAGGTGAAAGCAACATAAGAAGCCACCCAATATAAAAGGATTGCTTTATGTTGTAAAGGCCTAAAGCAATTTTATGTGGGGAACCTAGGTGCTAAAATGAGTGGCGCTAGGCATGAAATCCACTAACTTCGAAATGATGTAGAATACCAAACTAAACTTAGACTTTTAAGGAAATTGGTCTTAGACCTAATAGATAGTGGTGTTAAATCCAGTTACACAATGAATGTGCTTGATTAAGCAATGTATTTTTCAATTTGAGATTGGAATGGCTAACCATACAAGGACTATGTTTGCTTAAAAACAAGTAAATTTCCACTTAGAGATTGAGATGTTAACTAACCAGCCACATGGATAAAACAATTTACATTTAAACAAAAGGAGAGATGCATTGAGATGGATCATTGTATATTTTCTATTCCTATTTAAAATGGAAGAGGTTTTTATGTGAGAATGTGCAACCCAATCTTCTCCAAAGTAGTCCCCCATCACTCTACTACAACTACCCTTGTCCAATCCTCAATTTTCTTGACATGGATATGTTTGCTTCAACCATATTTATTGTTAGTCAATTGATAACAAGCAACAATTGCTTCTACTACCTAAGCTAAGGGTTAAAATGACCTTTAGCATATTCTTAGTATATAAAAACTCTTAGATCTCATCCCCACTCCTTCCTGAATTAACATACCCCACATTGTATCAAGAACTAGTTCACATTGAAGATTCTTGTGTCCTAAGATTTTAAAGCTTCTTTGCATTTGAAGCAAGTACACATGCACGCACGCGTGCACTTTTAGAGGCAAATTTGTAAAGGGATTATAGATGTTGCTCCAAGAAAATAATTTTAGTAAGTTGGATGGTAAGTCATTACTATGAACTCAAAAGTGTCCTAATAAATTGGAAGTCCAAGGCCTCCATATTTCAAAACCTAAGGTTAAATGCTATCTTATGGGAAAAGATATACAAGGATTAGCTAAGCCTATGGATGGGGATGAAGGGACTAGCACTCGGGCAACCACTACTACAAACATGAACATACTCAAGTACCTCACACATGTCACATGTGTCACACATCCTCCACTTCACCTCTCACCAAGAAGGGATGGATAAAGAGAAGGAGATTAGATGGACCTTTACCTTAATAGTCACTCACTTCCTCCCACTCTCACCAGGAAGAAAAAGAAAATCAAGAATAAGAAGGCTCAAAGTTTACATACACATGAATAGCTTGCTCTATTCTTTTTAAGCACTTATATACAATATTTCTAGGGTGGAAACATTATATACAAGATTCCATGTGTGAATAGCTTATTCTAATTTTTATCATGTGTACAGAAGATTCCACAACATTATAATATTTTTAAGTCCTACTCACTTCATGTGGAACCCAACCTTGTGACATCACATCATATCATTGCTACTATCACAATTTGTCATTTAGATTTAGATACCCTAGCAAGGATAGAGTATAACTCTAACTTTTGTGACCAGTGGATCCTAGAAACACTACCCCCGACTAGGGTACATAAATAAACCTTCACATTCTTTTTGTATATAATAATAATGCATCATTATTTTAGAAATCGTTGCATACACAATGAATTAGCCTAACAAGCTAGGAAGCTTTCTTGCTCTTTGTATAAGGGAGGAATGCATTTGCTCACATCTTCAAAGTGTGATAAATGTTTGGTAAAATGTAGAGGTAATAAATGGAAAATGAATGATCTCATTTTCCATATAGTACTCATGATATATTTATGTTGTTGTACATACAAATAGTGACTCCTCGACCCTCACAATTCACAATTGTCATGACTTTAACCCTAGTCCAAATGAAGGGCCCTCTCAATGAAGATAAGATCATACTCACAATCCAACAGCAATAGGAGTTTAACCTTTACACCAAATTTTGGGGAGTGAGACACTTGAAATTCTAATTGTTGACAAACCTCAATGATAGCATCAATAGATACCAACTGACTACAGAATCAATCACTTCCTCCCACTCTCACACACTTTCTCTCCACTCTCACCAGGAAGAAAAAGAGAATCAAGAATAAGAAGGCTCAAAGTTTACATACACATGAATAGCTTGCTCTATTCTTTTTAAGCACTTATATACAATATTTCTAGGGTGGAAACATTATATACAAGATTCCATGTGTGAATAGCTTATTCTAATTTTTATCATGTGTACAAAAGATTCCACAACATTATAATATTTTTAAGTCCTACTCACTTCATGTGGAACCCAACCTTGTGACATCCATCATATCATTGCTACTATCACAATTAGTCATTTAGATTTAGATACCCTAGCAAGGATAGAGTATAACTCTAACTTTTGTGACCAGTGGATCCTAGAAACACTACCCCCGACTAGGGTACATAAATAAACCTTCACATTCTTTTTGTATATAATAATAATGCATCATTATTTTAGAAATTGTTGCATACACAATGAATTAGCCTAACAAGCTAGGAAGCTTTCTTGCTCTTTTTATAAGGGAGGAATGCATTTGCTCACATCTTCAAAGTGTGATAAATGTTTGGTAAAATGTAGAGGTAATAAATGGAAAATGAATGATCTCATTTTCCATATAGCACTCATGATATATTTATGTTGTTGTACATACAAATAGTGACTCCTCGACCCTCACAATTCACAATTGTCATGACTTTAACCCTAGTCCAAATGAAGGGCCCTCTCAATGAAGATAAGATCATACTCACAATCCAACAACAATAGGAGTTTAACCTTTACACCAAATTTTGGGGAGTGAGACACTTGAAATTCTAATTGTTGACAAACCTCAATGATAGCATCAATAGATACCAACTGACTATAGAATTAATAATAAGTTATGGATTAGTAGATCATGTGAAGGATGTAGGCACACCAGCACACCTCATGACCTACTTGGACTTTATTAGAAACTATAATCTTGATGCTAGGTCCAACATATGTTAATATACAAATGGGGAATGCACAATAGTATAAGGATAGAACCAAAAAGATCTCTCTCAATCCAAAGTTGATAGAAGACTCCTTGGGGATTCAAAGAGCTTTAGGGGAATATGAAAAGGTGCAATAAACCCCCATGTGACTCAAAGATGGGATGACGCTCTAGTTGTGAGCTAAGATAAGCTCTGATTTACATTCATATTAGAGAAGGAGATAAGAGTTAGAACCTGAAACTTTCATTACATGTCCAGATATAACAAGCCCCTGATTATTGTGAGGAGGCCATCAAAGGGACTAATTGAGGATATCATGTCAGACGACATTGTGAAGTAAGACCTAAATCACTTATGACTGGAACGCATTTGTTAATTTCTTAGCAAATTTCAAAAATTTATAAGGAAGGCCCCAAATTCCAAGCTCACAAAGGAAAAAGAAAAGCAATGCATCATTAACTATACTACTACTCTGACCATAGTCATTGCTATAGGTGTGGAGCCTATCCAAGCCATTCAACCATCAAGCTATCTTGACCCACCACCAAAAGGGGTTGAGATAGAGGAGAGAGACACATAAAAAGAGAGTGAAAAAACTCAAGAGCAAGAGCACATTCAATTAGAGAAGACAAAAAGATAGAGGAAGGAGGGCAAGGAAAACCCGCCTTCAATTGGAGAACAAGATCACCAAAGGAGAGAAAAAAAACAAAGAGAATAAGGTGAGAAGATCTCAACTTCCAATTAAGGGAAGATCAAAGAAGAATGAACAATAGTTTGTGCAACCAAGAATAAGCAAAAAAAGGAACTAAAGAGATTAGAGGCCACACTTAGAAAATAAAAAGAGGACTTCAAAAGGGTACGCCTGTAGTCTTATGAAGAGGATAAGCAAAGAAGGGACGAGACCTTTTCACAACACATGAAAGAAATATTAGCCCAGATAGGGAAAAATAGTTCCAATGAAGGTAAAGAAAAGGCTGTAAAAACAACTAGTTGCAATTATCCAAACTACACAAACCTATTTTATCAAGCTAAAAAAAGTAAAAGCAATAGAGGATCTCGCCATCACTTCACAAAAGAGACAAGCGGAAGCAAGGAAGTAAGAGATATGGAGGGTTGAGAGAGAGAGAGAGAGAGAGAGAGAGAGAGAGAGAGAGAGAGAGAGAGAGAGAGAGAGAGAGAGAGAGAGAGAGAGAGAGAGAGAGAGAGATGGTATGTGGGAACTCCAATAGTCACAATGTGTGACCTACCTTCCCTTATTTTGTTGTCATACAAATAATAAAGAATAAAGTGACAGTGATTGCTATCTACCACTTGCAATGTACAAAGGTGCAGAAACTGTCTACAAAGTAAATATAGGCGGCTAGGCATAGACAACCTTTAACCCCCAACAACCTCCCACTTAAAGGTAAATGTGCCTGAGTGAGAAGAGAATAAGAGAAAAGTGAATAAATACAATGTGTACATATAAGTACAATAGGACGAGGAATAGAAATCATCTCATCCGATGCCCATCATCTTCCTAAGGAAGGCATAATGTTTGTTTGGGAGTCTTTTACTGAGAAGATTAGTAGATTCTTGTCAGTCAAGATCTTGACAAGCTCTATCTACTTGTCATTAATTATCTCTTTGATGAAGTGATAGTGGACCTCAATGTGCTTGGTCTTTGCATGAAAGATTGAATTGTGCCAATTGGATGGCACTCATAAAGTCAGAATGCAATGTAGGAGTCATATCAGACCAAGGTCTAAAACCCGATGGCCTAACCTAGGCTAGACTATCACCTTTACACATAGCCTCCTCATAAGTAAGGGGCTTGATAGAATTTCTCACCAATACATAATGCATAGGGTGCTCAAAACAACTAGGACATGAGGCTCTAATAGAGTGTCCCAAAATCGGCTATGGAGCATGTACTATTTGTCCTTTTTATCTAACATCATGATCCTACACAACAAGTAGATCTTGGGTCACTACAAGGTTGTCTAATTGGGGTTGGTTGTACTATAGTAGGAGGCTCCTCCTAAAAGATCACTCGGTGTACTATCTGTCCTTTTTATCTAACATCATGATCCTACACAACAAGTAGATCTTGGGTCACTTCAAGGTTGTCTGATTGGGGTTGGTTGTACTATAGTAGGAGGCTCCTCCTAAAAGATCACTCGGTGTACCTCAACCACCTGCTCTAGTCTCTTATGCATCTTCTCCTCATGAAACATAACATCATGGCTACTGATAATCTTTCAAGCTTGCAAATCCCAAAGGCAATAGCTCATCTCACCTACGACACCATATTTGAGAAAGATATATTTGACAAAATTTGGATCCTACTTGTTGTGTTTGTCTTTGGGATATGGTAGAAAGCCTCACATCCAAAGACTTGTGAGTGTGCATATAAGGGAGGTTTACTAGACCATATCTCCTTTGCAACTCTAACGTCAAGAGTAATGCAACAAGATTTATTAATCGAATGAATTGCAATCGTAAATGCCTCAATCCAAAAATGTTGTGGTAAGCCTACTAACTAAGCATATTGTGGACTCTTTTGTGAATAATCCTAATCATACACTACACGACACCATTTTGGGGTGGGATATAAGAGGTGGTCAACTCTCATCACAAAACTACTCAAATACCTTATAGACATATTCACCCCTAGTGTTAGATCATAAGTATTTTAACGTATGCCCATACTAGTACTCAACCATAGCAAGAAACTGCTAAAATGTAGGCAAAACTTTTGACTTTTGCTTTATATAACCAAATAATTTGCACCATCCAAGGACTAATAGGGCATGGGACTATAAATATCTGAATGAACTAGAGCCAAAGGCTTGCCCACACATTTGGAATGAGACTTCTTATGAGTATTATGAGTTTGCCTACCATATAAACAATGATCACATGAATCAAAACATGAATAATCAAAGGGCATGAGATACTACAAATGAGTCAAGAATTTCATTCCTTTAAGGGACATATGCCCAAGATGGCGATACCAAAGAGATACATGTGGAAGATTGGTCATAGTCAAAACATGATCAACAAATGTAGATACAAGTAAGGGATACGTGCTATCAACCTTGGCACCTCTAGCAAAGATGAGGTTGCCACATATAATCTTCTATGCAGAATCACCAAAAGATACATAATAACTATCATCATCCACAACTATCCAAGTGAGATAAGACTTTTAGTCAAAGCAATGGCATGGCATACATCATGTAGAAAAAAATGAAGTATCAATACCAAAGTGCATCCTTAAATCACCTATGCCAACAATATCACATACATGATCATCACCTAGTCTAACTAAACCTATAACTGTGTGGTAGGTGTAAAACCAATGACGATGTAGGGTCACATGAAAGGAAGCCCTCGAATAAGAAGCCAAAATTGAGAGTAAGAGGATTGAACATCAATCAACTAAGTAGTATCAAGTGAAGACATACAAGCATGTAATCATCTAAATTGTCCAACATGATTTGCGATTGTTGTAACAACACATGTCTCTCATTTTGACAATAGTCATTCAGCTCACATATACTTGATAAAGTCATTGGCCACTTATTTTGCATCATCTCTAGCATTGAATGCTTCCATTTGACATTTATTTTGAGTGGTTGAGGTCAGTTCTTTATTGTCACATTGGATAGACTTGCTATAATACACATTGGGATAGTATACCCTTCATTGTTTGTAGTCCACTAATGCTTATACACTCATGTAGTGATGCAATGATAATATATTGATAATTAAGGATTCTCTTTGGATTGAGTTGAGCTCATTTTTCTTAGCCACTCAAAGGTTTATTGCTATGATAAAGTTTGGATAGCAAGCTTACAAGTTGAAGGCTTATGTATTGAATGCCTACATGCACTTTGGGGATGCTACATGGATGTTTTGCTACATGGGATTCATTATTATGCTAGATCTACTTTTATGTGGAGCTCTAAACTTTGGATTTGAGTTTCTTTGGATACATAAATTTGTTGTGGTTACTTGCTTTGGAGCTTTATTAGTTACGGGTTTGGTCACTTATGTTATGCTCATGCTCCCGAATGTACATTTGATGCTTTTAGGGTTTCCAGATGTTATGACATTCATGTATTAAGCTTGCATTGCTCTTTCCTATTTTTGATTTTGTTCCAGTGGGAGTAATTTGACATTCTCATTGTAGAGCTTGGTCTATTCAAGACAATGGGAGTGTCTTGGCTATCTGTATATGCTTAGTTGATTTTGGTATACACTATCCTTGTAGATATTGATAATTATGGGTTGATTTAGCTTTGGTTTGTACACCCAATATTTCCTCCTATCATACAAGTTTTCTAGCTTTGGATACATTTTGGTTATATACTTGAGCTTCATTGTTCATATACAATGAGTTAATTATAGATTGGTGGACCTTTGTTGCTTTTGGAGATGCACTATTGGCTTATATATATGCTGCCATTTTGCTTGATATTTCATCTATGTACCTAGCTTACTGTTGTTGTGGCTGAGCTTAAAGCTCACTTGATGAGGCTCCAATGATCCCTGAGAAGGCCCTTAGCAAGATAGCAACAAGCCAAGTTCGACAGATAGTTGATGCTCAAACAAGTGAAGAATGGGTTGCCATGAAAGCTATGTGTGAAGCTTTCTTCCCAAGTTGAAGTCAATGTGGATGAAGCTCCTTGAATGCCCACTTTGATACAAATTGAAAGGTGAAGCAAGAGTGAGAGCATAATTGAAAGTAAGAGGAAGCAAGAGATATAGAGGTTCAAGCAAGAGAGAGACCAAGGTGGTATGTGGGAGCTCCAATAGTCACAATGAGTGACCTACCTTCCCTTATTCTATTGGCATAGAAAGAATAAAGAATAAAGTGATAATGATGGGTGGTAGCCACTTGCAGTGTGCAAGTGTACTGTCACTATGCACAAAGTAAATGTAGGTAGCTAGGAATAGGCAGCTTTAACCCCCAACAAAGGGTAAGTAAGAACTATAGGTATGGTTAGATAAGACCCAAGAGTCCTTTAAAGAATTCATAATACAGTTTGGCTAGCAAATCCAAGACCTCTAGTCCCAACTAAAACAATATGACTTGGAAATAAAATCCAAAGTGCATGAAGTAGAAGAATTTCAGAAACAACGAGGAAACTAAAGCCCAATAGTACACCTCACAATCCAATTGGAGCAAGGAGCCAATATAGATATTTAAAACAAGGAAACTCCATGAAATCCTACAAGTTGAAAGATAGTGAAAGGTAGCCTACATAGGTTTGTAGAAACTATCAAAACAAGCTTGATGGAAGTTGTCAACTAGGTGGAAGGTGAAGTAAGAGAGATTATGGAGAAATACTAATGAGATCATCCAATAATTTGGCAATATCACTATATAGAGAAAGTTAGCTCAAAGCTCATGTTGACATCTATAAATACATGATTTCATTATAGAGAGATCTCTACCATCCTAACAACCTCCACATTGCATTGAAACTAAATGTTCAATTGGGTTTGGTCAACACCATTGCATTGGAGAACCTAGATTATGATCAAGAACTTAACTTCTTGACCCCTGAACGGACACAAGAAGCAGTGATACACAAGTTATGGGGTGTTGGCTATGTTGACCAAGAATTGGAGGTAGTGGGACTACAACCAAGAATATCAACGGTTCATGATCGTTTGTAGTTGTAGTATATGTTGTCATACCTGTCACGAACTAATGTACCTTGTTTGGCCTTTTCTTATGAGACTACCCCCTTAAGACTATTTGGAAGACAAAACAAACATTGTCAATGACCAACATCCACAATAGAGTAGTAAGCAAAAATGTTAAGAACATTTGGATCTCACCCCTTGTTTTGCATAAGTGGCATCATTTCATCGAGAAAATGATTGAGATCTTTATTAATTGTTACTAGTCATCTCCCTTGGTAGCTTTCATACTTTCTCAATAGTTTCCCTTTGTGTTCCTTGATGGACGTTGTGTGAATTCGACACCCACCCTCCCCAAACAGCCCCCAAAACTAAAATAAAGGATCTACATAAAACTTTAATTCCTTAAGGGCTATTTTGGGAAGTCTCCAACAGAAGAGGTAGTAGATTTTAGATGAGAATACAAGATCTTTTAGAACTACTATTTTGCTGCTAGCCATATTGCTTTGGAAATCTTTCCAACCATTGTATTTTTTTCTCTTTTAACATGTCCATTATCAATTACTACATTGGATTTTGAGGTACGATAAAGCCAATTAGAATCCTCAAAGATCTAAAAATTTTATTATCATAAATTCAAAGGAGCCTTCATTAATCAACATTTGGGGGAGGAGGGATATGAGGCTTTTAATGCTAGCTTTTCCTACCTCCTCCCATGCCTACCAATCGGAACCAACAACCCCCATCAATTAATGTAGCAAGCTCTGCAATCTAATCTCATCAAGGTGTGCCAGAGTCATAAAGTGCTCTAAGAGGGCATCCCTGTCACCCAAAGAATGATTGATTGTGAATCTTATCGTCAGCAACTCGATCTCTAAAGGTAGGATGCACTCCTCTCCATATACTAGCTTGAATAGGGTGTGACCAGTAGCTCGTTCGAATGTCGTATTATATGCCCACACTGCCACGTATAACTTTTTGTCCCAATCTCGTTTCTTTTCTGATACTACCTTAGACAGAATGCCCATAAGTTGCTTGTTGGTGCCCATTGGCTTGTGGGTTATAGGGGGTTGTTTTATTATGCTTGATGTGCCAAGCCTCAGTCGGCTTTTTATCACATTGTTTAGAAAATGCGTCCCCCGGTCCAATACTATTTCTTTTGGCAGACCAAATCGAAATACTATTTGCTCTAATAGGAAACTAGTAGTTTCCTTTGCATCGTCTTTCTGTGTTGCACGTGCTTCCAACCACTTAGTAAAATAATCAATCATTATAATAATATATCTTTTATGTGCAGTAGACAATGGAGTAATAGGGGCCACAAAGTTGATCTTTGTTCAAAGATCTGTAGTCTGTGCACATATGGAAAGAACCATCTTTCTTTTGAACAAGTAAGATTGGAGAGCAGTATGGAGAAGAGCTAGGTTGAACTAACCCTTTTTTCTAACAGTTCGTTTACTTGTTTTAGGATCTCCTCTTGCTAACTTGCACTTACTCGATAAGGTAGTTGGTTAGGTGGTGAACTGCCTAGGATAAGATCAATTGTGTGATTTTCCAGGCCCTTAGGAGGTAACTCTCCTGGGAGTGAATCACTAAAGCAATCTTCATATTGTTTAACAAAATCATATCTTGCTTGATCAATTAAAGAGAGGGATTCTTTTAAAGTCTGAAACTTAGAAGCATTAGTTGGTACTGTGTGTTCATTAGAGGCATCAAGTGCCCTTGAATCATTAGCTTCTTTTGATTCTCTCACAAAAATCATGTACGCAGAAATAGCTTTCTTCATTTCTTTAGAAATTATAACATGACTAACCATTGGCACAGGCCAATCTCCTACATTAGCAATGCATACTATGTTCCAACACTTGAATTGAAATGTAAGGGTCTTCTTAACAAAATCGGAAAGAGGTCTAATCTTGTAATGCCAAGGCATGCCTAAGATAACATCATAGTTACCAATGGGTGCAAGTAGGAAAGATTCTTGGTCGTGGTAATCCCCAATTCTAAGATTCAACTTCCCTTGGATAGGAGTAGAGTTGGTTGTAAGTCCTTCAAATGCCAAACCTGATCCAATTGGTGTTCCCAATCGATCCAATGGACTTTATAGCCTTTCAATAGTATCCATTGACACAAAATTATTTGTGGAACCTGGATCAAAGAGTATCAAAACTCATTGATCGTTGAGGGTCCCCCAACCCTTTAAGAGTTGTCTTTTCTTCTCATTTGAATGAGTGTTAGCTTGCGCATCCGGAATAGAATTTGAGGATGGCAGAGGAGGATCTTTAACCACATTTTCTTCCTTCCTTTTGTGAGGACAATCATGCTTTATATGCCCTAACTCACAACAAAGAAAGCACCTTCCTTCCTCTTTGTACTTTTGTATCTCAGAGGGTGAGAAATACTTGCGCTTCTTCTTGTTACCCTCTGGCTTTGAATATTGGTCATGGGTAAAGGTAGGTCTTCTTTGATTAGTCTTGTCTCTTGGTTTATCATAGAGCTGCTCTTGTCTAGCTCTATAATAACTCATCTCCAACTTTCAGGTGTATGCAAACTTTTAGCTATGATGGCAGACTTCATCATGCGAGATAAGGTTTCATGTGGATACACATTCATGGTTCTGTGTAAATGAGAGAGTAGGCAAGCTTCAAACTTCCTTTTCTTCTCTTCATCACTAATCTCCATGAAAGGAGTGACCTTGAGAAGAGTAGATCAAAACTTGTCCACATAACTAGTGACCTTCTCATGCTCTTTCTGGCATAGCCAATCCCACTCCTTCTTGACATCATTCTCGAAATCAGGAGGCAAGAATTGAGCATAAAACTTCTTCTTGAATTTTTTCCAAGTTGTGGAATTCCTTCCCTCCAAAATGAGAGTCAACCACCAATTGCTAGCAATGTCTTTCAAGTGCATGTATATATGCCTTAGCTTGGACTTTTCTGAGAAATTACCATTAGAAAAAGTAACTTCAAATTGCCTGACAAAGGCTAATGCCTTAGCAGGATCTCTCTTACCAGAGTAAGAGTCAAACTTTATGTCCTTATCCCCAGACTTGAAAGTCTTAGTTTTCTTAAGCTTGCTCCTCTTATGGTCCCTCTTTGTCCGTTTGCGCATTGTACGAGACTTAGAACCAAGGGAGTAGGAACTAGAAGTTGATGAGGAGGAGGAGGAACTTGAGTAATCAGTGCAGTAACTGGTTGCTAAGGGAGATGACTCCATCCTTATCCGCCTCACTTGAGGTGAGGTCTTTTTACTCTTCTTGACCCGAGAGTCCTTCCTTCTAGGAAGCTTCTCAACAATTGGATGCTTTGCACCTTCACCATCAATTGGTGCAATGGTGTTTCTTCCATTATCACCATCTTTTGGAGGATTCAGTCCTTCGTAAGTAGCTTCTTCCCTTTCCCTTAAGCTATCAATCAATTGACGTACTTCAGGAATTTCCAACAAGCTATGATACTTTGTCAATTGAGCATGTAATTGCTCACTTGTAGACACTTCATCAGTTGCCATCTTTACCTTCATCTTGCAAGGATTGCCTTTACTTTGAGAAAAGCAAAGAGACCCCCTCTGATACCACTATTATAAGATTCGAGATACACGCTCAACTTGTTGAGAAATAAGGCATAATCTAAGCCTTATCCTATGGTTGTATTAAGTGTGTGAGAGGCTATGTAAAGTGTCCTAAAGGTCAAAGTGTCTATCTATTTGAGAGAGACTTGGAAAAGTAGATAGAGAGAAGAGAGTATGAGGGTGAAGAAGAAGAGAATGAAAAAAAATAAGCTTGAGCTTGCATATCCCATGTCGTCTACTCTCCATTGAATCTCTCTCCCTCTCTGGTCATTTGGTATCAGAGCATGAGTGTGGGGAACTCAAGATTGGAGTGAGGAGCACGTTGAATTGAGGTCTACATTGAGGTTCTAGCTCATTGTCCGCCATTGAAATCAGGTACTAGTCTCAATCTAAGCCACCCAAAGCAGGTACCAGGGCTTAAGCGAGCCATTGAGGCTCAGAGTTTGAGCCATTGAGCTCATTTTGGATGCATACGGGAAGAGAAAGCATGCTGAAAATCATGTATGACAGCCGTGAATCAATGTGTTTTTTGGTTCAAAATTGGTTCATGGCATGAGACGGAGTTGGACGAGGCCAAGAAGGGTTAGAGGTAGGGTGGCAAAAGGGACAGAGGCAGGGTGGCAATTGTTGGAGGCAAGGACGACCCTAAGAAGACCAATTGCCACATGCCCTTCTGCAAGCTCAACATGCAAATGCTGTCGATCAACAGCTAAGTGCACTATCCTGATTATGCAGTCCTGATTATGTGAGGCCAACAGATGGTTTCGGAGCAAAGGCACCACTGAGCTCTGCTCAGTACCTTATGGACATCTACGGATAGAGACAGAGATCTTGAGAACAAACAAGAGAAGACATTATTGAAGCTGAGAACAAATTTTGACAGATTGACGCTCGGAGAGGAGAGAGCAGTTTTAAAATTACAGTCCGCTATTGCTGCCGCTGCCATAGTACCAAACCAAGCCTTATGAATTAAGGTTAAAAAAAACCTTTATCCATTAAGGTTTTTTAAAGAAAAAAAACCTTTAACTTAAACCATGTTCATATTGGTCAAGGGGTGAACTGGTTATTTACTGGAATTGTGTTCACATTAAGAGCTCATGAACTAGTTATTGCCCGAACTGGTTCATAGTCAATCAATTCATACTGCAAAAGAGAAGAACTAGTTGGTTTGAAGACTGAAAAAGGGCAGTTTCTATGCAACTTATGGGAGGCTATTTGGAGGCCAATTTTTGCTCAAAAAAGTATGGGAAAATTTTTGTAGCTTCAACTTGATATGTATTTCTAGCTTGGCACAAAAACCGACATAAAATTGCAGGAAAAATGATCAATTTCAAACCCGTGGTTTGATGCATTTTGGGTCATACGGACATCGTTTGGGATCCGATTTGGATGGTTCTTGTTGGGAACCGAATGTATGATATGTTGGCATCATGGATGGATGTATATGATAGTTTTTGGACACATGTATGACAGTCATATTGCTAGAAGCTATTTTTACGTGCATTTTTGGACTATTTTTGATGTTTTTTTTTGTCTCGGATTGGACCATTGATGTTTCGGATTAGGGAATGCTACTAAACACCATTTGTGGACACTTTGTATTGCTGGCTTTTTGGAATTTGCAGCAGTTATAATGTCTGACACGGCACATATCACTTAGATTGTGGGAGACAAATTGACCAAAGATAATTATAGTGTTGGTCTTATAGGATGGAAAATTTTTTGATGGGTAGAGGTCTATGGGATCTCATAATAGGTGATGATGAATGTCCAGAAGTTCCTAAACATCCAACTGAAGAGCAAAAGAAAGCATACAAGGATTGGACAGGAAAGAACATGAAGGTTTTGCATTGAATCTCCATATGTATTTCAGAAACCTTGATTCCTTATATAAAAAAGGCAAGTACTTGTAAGGAGGCATGGGAAATCATAGAAAAAATGTATGGAACATGTACAAAGGCTCATAAGATACAACTCAAGCAGAGATTACATGGTGCATGGAGAGGCAATTGCAGTATCAGTGACTATGTGGCAGAAATCAAGCAAATTGCAGAAGACTATCAGTGACTATGTGACACTAAATGGACTTGGACCAGCTTTCAAATCTTTGGATAGCTCCATTTCAGTTAGAGGAGGCTCTATGCTTGACTTTGAGGAGCTTATTGGATTGCTACTTATAGAAGAAATCAAGTTGGGATTGAATGCATCTAGTAGTGGCAAAAATGCAGGTGGAGACAATGTTTTCTATCATAAGAGAGGTCATTGCAGCTCATATAGAGCTAGAGGTTCTTCACTTGGTCATAGTAATTATGGTTTTGCTCATGGAAGAGGTAACTTTGGTTGTGGTGACTTCATGTATAGAGGCAGGGGGAGATCTTTCCCTAGAGGTAGAGGACGGTCTAATCATAGAGATGGCACTTGTCATTACTGTGGGTAGTTTGGTCATTTTGAGAGAGATTGTTATCATAAACAGAATGCTATGTCTAGGGGTCGTGGAAGGACCCAATACGGCCACTATGCATGCACTTATGGTGGTACAGGTTATGGACCTAGAGGTGGATCGCCTAGAGGTCACCTATTTGCTATGGAGCATGTGCTTGGGAGCATGGCTCACTCTCCTCGTGAGAATGACTGGTTTTTGGATTTAGGAGCTACAAACCACATGATTCATCATGCTGAGTGGTTTGATAGCAAGGAGCGAATGTAGAATGAGGAATATGTTGCCACTGGTGGTGATACTTTACATAAAATCACTCATATTGGTAGTGTGCCACTTGTTACTAAAGATGGGATTAACAATAAGCTTGGAGATGTACTTTATGTGTCCACAATAACTAAGAACTTAGCATCGATTGGTCAAATGACAGATCAAGGATTGCAGGTGAGATTCAATAAGTTTGGATGCTTCATTGAGGAATTCCATAATGGAAGAACTGGCAGGGTGATTGCTCATGGTAGAAAGAAAGGGAGATTATTTGCTTTGGATGTAGGTACTCCAGTAATTCAAAACTCTTTGTATGTTGAGCAAGGACATGGGCAAGATAAGGATGTGGAATTATGGCATAGAAGGATTGGTCATGTCAATTTGCAAAGATTGAAGCAAATGCAATCAAGACAGATAGTGGTCTACCACATTTTAGGTATGTGAATTTTGATCATGTATGTGAGGCTTGTCAATTTGGCAAGCACTCAAGATTGCCATTTCCAAAGAGGGGGAGAATAAGCAGCTATCCTTTGGAAATGGTACACTTAGATATTTGGGGCCCATGTCAGAATGTTTCCATGAGCGGAAGATGTAGATTATATATCACCTTCATTGATGATTCTAGCAGAATGACTTGGGTGTACTTTATGTAGCATAAAAGTGAATCATTTGAAAAGTTATTGAAATTTAAATCTATGAGACTGAAAAATAGTTTGGATGCTACATAAAATGTTTGAGGTCAGCTAATGGTGGAGAGTACATGTCATATGAGTTTTGTGATTTCTTGAGAGATCATGGTATCAAAAGGCAATTGACATGTGCAGGTACACACCTCAGCAAAATGGTGTGGCTGAAAGGAAGAATCGGATCATTGCAGAGGTTGCAAGGGCATTGATGAACCAAATGAACATGCCATTGTCATATTGGGCAGAAGTAGTGCATACTATAGTTCACATTATGAATAGAACACCTACAGCCTTGACTCACTTATAATGGGTTCATGAAGATTCATTATGCATACATGGTTTCTTATGTACAACATGTGGAGCCTAATTGCTTTGAAGAAGCAGTAGAGAGCAAAGAGTGGAGACAAGCAATGGATGAAGAGATGGATGCACTAAGAAAAAACAAGACTTGGGATTTGGTGAAATTACCTCATGGCAAGAAATCCATTGGATGAAAATGGATTTATAAGGTCAAATGTAAGTTGGATGGTTCCCTTGAGAGTTCTAAAGTAAGGCTGGTTGCAAAAGGATATGCACAAACTTATGGCTTGGACTATGAAGAAACTTTGAGTCCAGTAGCTAAAATGATGATAGTGAGATTGGTAATTGCCTTGGCTTCTATCTATGGTTGGAAGCTTTATCAAATGGATGTGAAAAATGCTTTTTTGAATGGAAACTTAGAAGCGGAAGTGTACATGGATCAGCCAGAGGGCTATGTAGATCCAAAATACCCACATTATGTATGCAGGTTGAAGAAGGCATTATATGGATTTAAGCAAGCACCAAGTGTCAAGATTGTGGGAGAGAAGGAAGGAGTCTCACTTGTAGCTTTCTTGCTTGCACGATGGGGGAATACACACAAGGGTGGAGGCTGAAAACAATTTTCCTCTTCTTAGTTGTGGAAGCCAAAAGAACTCTAGTACAAGGAAATAGAAGAACCCTATATATGGGTCTCAAACCAAACTCAACTAACTAAGGTGGCATACTAACTGAGCCACGAACTAGAGTAGATAAGGATAGCTATCATGTAGCTATTATTCATGGGTGGTGTACCAACCGCATCTGCAACTAACAAGTCGGTGACATAAATACACAACGGTCACCCTGGTGTATCACGAGTGGAGCTCGATATCTCAACACTCCCCCTCGAGTTCAATCCCAATTCCTGCAAGCCAAGCAGGTCTCTGAACTTACGCAGCTTCTCTGCGCCCAATGCCTTCGTGAATATGTCAGCTACCTGATCCTCTGTGCTGACATAAACTAGATCAATAAGACCTAGTAAAACCCTCTCCCGCACATAGTGATAATGCACCTCAATGTGCTTTGTTCTAGCATGATAGACTGGGTTATTTGCCAAGTGTATACTACTCATGTTGTCACAATAAATGACAACTGGCCCATCTGTAGGCTGATGCATATCATAAAGTAGCTTATGCAACCAAGCTACCTCACATGCAGCCATTGCTGCACCCCTGTACTCAGCCTCTGTGCTAGACAAGGCAACTGTAGGCTATTTCTTACTGCTCCAAGTGACTGCAGCACTCCCAAAAGAGAACACATATCCACTGGTAGATCGTCTATCAGAAATGCTACCAGCCCAATCAGCATCAGTGTATCCATGCAACTGTATCTGAACCCCAGTCTCATAAAATAGTCCATACTGCAATGTGGACTTCACATACCTGAGTATGCGTCTAGCCGCATCCAAATGCGGTTTCCTTGGAGCCTACATAAACTGACTTACCAATCCAACAGCATAGCTCAAATCTGGCCTGGTAATAGTCATATAAATCAAGCTTCCTACTATGCGTTTGTACATAGTAGGGTCTTCCAGAAGCTCACCTACATCTGCGCTCAGCTTCACATTCTGCTCCAAAGGAATTGAAATAGGCTTACAGCCTGTCATCCCATATTTGGACAGCATGTCCAATCCATACTGCCTCTGCAAGAGCTGTATCCCACTTGGTGATCTAATCACCTCAATGCCCAAGAAATAACGCAGCTCTCCCAAATCCTTCATCTCAAACTTCTGCTTCAATAGCATTTTCACATGAAGGATATCTTCATCACTGTCACCTGTCATAATCAAATCATCAACATAAATGACAAGTAGCATACTACCTTTCTCTGTTTTTCTCACATAAAGTGAGAAATCTGCCTTGGAAATCTGAAAGCCAATAGTGACAAGATATTGTCCTATCTTGTCAGACCATGCTCTAGGTGCTTGCTTCAAGCCATACAAGGCTTTCTTCAACCTGCAAACAAACTCAGGATGAACAACATGCATATAATCTGGTGGCTGCTCCATATAGACCTCTTCTTGCAAATCACCATGCAAGAAGGTATTCTTTACATCCATCTGATGTAAAGACCATCCCTTTGATGCAGCCATAGCAATGACTGCTCTTACGGTTGCCATCCTTGCAACCGGACTGAATGTTTCTTCATAGTCAATGCCATATGTTTGTGCATACCCCTTGACTACTAATCTTGCCTTGTATCTGTTCACAGAACCATCTGGATTGTGCTTCACCTTATAAACCCACTTACAGCCAATTGCATTCTTACCTTTAGGCAAAGGTACCAATTCCCATGTAGCATTTGCTTCCAAGGCATCCATTTCTTCATCCATGGCTTTCTCCCATTTTTCTTTTCCCATGGCTTGCTCAAAAGAAGTGGGTTCTGGTTCCTGTATCACTTTGACCATATATGCATAGTGAATGGCTGTAAATCCATCACATTTCAACCTATCCACAGGATACCTAGCTCTCGTAGACCTGCACAAAATAGGTTCACTCCCAGGTGCTCTCAAAACATCCCTGGTCTTCCTTACTCCAGGTGTAACAATAGAAGGAATACCCAACTCATCATCAATGCTCTGTTCTGAGCCACTGGATTCACCATCCACATAAGAGTGACCTGCATTCACATCAAACATGGGCTGATCAACCTTCTCTTTTCCCTTTCGTGATACCTGCATACCACTATCTGCATTGCTTTGAGAAGATTCTCCTGATCTCAATCTGCCTGTCCATGGCGAAGAATGTGAACCACTGCTAGAGGACGCTCCAGGTCCACTAATATTTTGTGACTGCTGCTGTGAATTCTGTGCAACATTACCATTTTGTGCATCTATATTATCAATCACATTTACTGGTTTATACCAGCTACTCATCTCATCAAAAACAACATCTCTGCTCACTGTAAACTTACGAGTAGAAGGGTTATAGCATCTATACCCTTTCTGCTGCAAAGAGTAACCAATAAAGATGCACTTCTCAGCTTTTGGATCCAACTTGGATCCAACTTGGATCTCAACTCATCTGGCACATGAACATAGGCAATGCAACCAAAAATTTTCAAATGAGAAATATCTGGTTTCCTACCAGTATACCTCTCCTCTGGAGTCACCCCATGTATTGCTACAGTGGGAGTCCTGCTCATTATGTAGACTGCTGTAGCAACTGCCTCAGCCCAATAAAAATCTGGCAAGTCTTTTTCATTGAGCATGGCACGAGATACCTCTCCAATATGCCTGTTTTTCCTTTCTGCAATTCCATTTTGTTGTGGGGTATGACTACATGAATATTGCTGCTTTATGCCATGCTCCTGCAAGAACCTTGCAAACTCATTTGAGAGGTACTCTCCCCCTCCATCTGACCTTAGGCATTTTATTTGCAGGCCTGTTTCTTTTTCAACCAGAGCTTTAAGAGTTTTGAAATGCCCAAAAACTTCACTTTTCTTTTTCATAAAATACACCCAAACTTTTCTGCTATAGTCATCAATAAAAGTGACAAAATAATGACAGCCTCCAAGAGATGCAGCTTTAGTAGTCCACACATCAGAGTGGATTAATTCCAATGGCTTCTCACTCTCTTGAACATGTCTAGGAAATGGTTTCCTTGCCTGTTTTCCAAATTGGCAGGCTTCACATACCTTATGCATTTCTGCAACCTTGAATTTAGGCAATCCTGCAACAATATTTTGGGCCTGCATTGATTTAAGTTGCTGTACATTAACATGACCAATGCGTTTATGCCAGATATCAATATCTGCAACTACACCGGTCCCATGTGCAAACATTGCTGCACTCAATTCAGACATGTCTGCATCCAACGTAAACATTCTGCCCTTCTTCTTTCCTTTTGCTATCAAGCGACCTTTATTTTTCATATCCTCAATAAAGCATCCATGAGGATTAAATCTGACCTGCAAGCCCTGCTCAACCATTTGACCAACAGAAACCAGATTCTTGGTGATATTCGGGACATGAAATATATCAGACATGTATTTCTTTTTCCCATCCTGCATAGACAAAGGAATTTTTCCAATCTGCAGAATAGGATGTGCAGTATCATCACCAGTCTCCACAAATCCTGGTTTTTCCATTTTCCTTGCATCCTCCATCCATTCTGCATGACCTGTCATGTGGTTTGATGCACCTGAGTCAACATATCATACATCATTGCTTTCTTCTGCACTTGTCACAGAATTGTTCATGTGCTGCACCATAAACAAATGCTCATTTCTGTCATCACCTTGTCTACTAGAAGATGCATAATTCCCTTGTTGTAGTTTTCCATTCATGATGTCATTCTGCTTTTTATAGCAGTCTTTAGCCATATGACCCATTTTACCACAGTAGTAGCATTCAACATTACTGTTTGCATTTTGGCCTCTTTGCCATCCACCACGACCTCTTTGGCTCCCCCTGCCTCTAGAGTTACCATGTCCTCCTCCATAGGACTGGTTTTCTTGAGTTTGCTGCATATTCTGATTTCTACCACGGCCTCCTCTACCTCTGCCTCTACCTCTTCCAGCATTTGAGTAGAAGACATCTTCTTTTGAAGTTCCTCTTGAAGAAGATGCACCACCATTTCTTTGCTCCTCAGAAATTAGAAGAGCAATCAACTCCTCAAAATCAGGAAATCTTTCACAAACGGAAATGGATGTTCGGAACTGTGCATAATCCTTTCCTAGACCATTCAAGGTCACATAAACTAAATCATCATCTTCCACTGGCGACCCAATGGAAGCAAGTGTAGTGTAAGCCTTATCCTATGGTTGTATTATGTAAGTGTGTGAGAGGCTATGTAAAGTGTCCTAAAGATCAAAGTGTCTATCTCTTTGAGAGAGACTTCGAAAAGTAGATAGAGAGAAGAGAGTATGAGGATGAAGAAGAAGAGAATGAAAAAAAATAAGCTTGAACTTGCATATCCCATGCCATCTACTCTCCATTGAATCTCTCTCCCTCTATGGTCATGAATTTCTTATATACTTAAAATATATATGGCGAATATTATGCTGGCACAGAGGGAGAATAGATGAGAGAAAAGAAAGAGAGAGAGAGAGAGAGAGAGAGAGAGAGAGAGAGAGAGAGAGAGAGAGAGAGAGAGAGAGAGAGAGAGAGAGAGAGAGAGAGAGAGAGAGAGAGAGAAAGTTATATTAACGTCTTCTAAAGACCAAAACTGGCCTATGAGACAAATTGTGATACAACTGATGAGGTCCAATTATCCAAAATAAAAGTGCTGAATGAAAAGCTAAAAACTGGAAACTGAAAATACGGTGCTGTGAGTGTGATAAGTGTTGTGTATGTGTATGTGCGTATGTAGCTCTAGTACTCCGGATAATGGCTACAAAAGGGAAACAAATGTCGGCTGTGATAGGGGAACAACTGTCGGCTGTGATAAAGTGGTGCGATGTGTATATGTAACAGATGCAGGGAGATATACTATCCTGGGATGTAGTAGCAGTCGTCGAAGTCGCTAATAGCAGGTGATCCCTCTTGGATGCAGGATGTGGTACATCGGCAGTGGAGAAAGAGCAAACTGGAGATCTGAGGTCCAATGTGTCGAGTGTCGTCGGACCTCAGTCTGCTCTGTCGATGTAGATCAAGAATCCTCTGGATCTCCTGTCGGTGTGGCTGTGGGCTCCGAAACCCACGGATCCTCGTGCGGTGTCGGGTACGCTGGTCCTCAGCCTGCTGTAGTGTGAGCCCGGAGGTCTGACTGGAGGCTGGTACAGTAGCTCTCACTCTGTCTGTCTGAAAGAACTATGTAATAGTCGTCTAGGTGGGCCCCTCTCTGATTGGGACCCGCTGTGTGCTCTGCTCTTTGATGTGCCATGCCTCTCCCAGAAAACGGCCAAATGATCTCTGATCCATATCAGTCATACATCCCTGAAGTGAGCTGCTCAATGTGTATCTAGATCTCAACTCTGAGTATGCCGGGCATTTGAGAACAAAATGCTCCTCACTCTCCACCTCTGATCTGCAAAGGGGGCATATCCTCTCCTCCCGTGGGATGCCACTGGCTCTGCCACTCTCAATCATAAGCTGATGTGATGATACCCTGAGCTGTTCAATAAGAACTCTCAATCGATGTGGCATATAGATCTGCATATATTTCGGAATCTCTATGAATCCCTGCTCTGATATGCTCAAGAACTGTGTATAATAATGTGCCATCTTCGATGGCAGTGGCTGTGCAGGGCTGACCCATGTCCTCTGTATATAAATATGCCATATCTCCTGTCTGATGACTTTGTTCCTCTCAGAGAGAGAGAGGGTGTAAGTGGGAGCCTGAGTATCATATAGAAGAGGTGGGAGTCTATCAATGTCCAGCCCATGTCTGTCAAACCAAGCTCTAGTCTGTGCATACCATGATGTGGTATCCCCCGCTCGAGTCATCTCCTGAGATGCCATATATGCTCTGTATGCAATGCGATCTCTGTCCATATCCTGAAATCTGTGTAGGAAGCAGACTGTCTGAAATAATGCCTCGACTAGCATGGGCAGTGTGGCAAGCTCTACTCGCACAATGTCATGTGGGACTGAGGCCTTGCTGCGAATCAATCTAGATATCATGATCACCTGAGGTCTCTCCATCAATGTCCATACATAATCGGCAAGGCTTGGCCCCCATATAGCTGCTCCATACATCAGTGCTGGAGTGACTAGAATATCAAAGAGCCACCCCTTGGTGCGGGGCTCTTGGAAATGTGCCTGATGACACTGTCGCTCCATAAGAGCCAATGCTGAGTATCCTCTAGTGAGGCAGTCACGAGCTGCCTGTGTCATCGAGAAAGTCCCTGAAGCTGCTGTAAAGGTGACTCCCAAATATACATATGATCCAGTGACCTCAATACTCCCTCCTGCTTCTGCCATGAAAATACTCTGTCTGCGTATCTGAGCTGATGTATGGAATATAAGAACCTTGGTTTTACCAAGGTTCACACTGTCATGCCTCTCTGTATGCAAAAATCATCCAATGCTAATAAATGCTGCTGTAATCCCTGAGCTGAATCTGAGACGACAATGTCATCTGCATATAGTAAGATATGAACTGTGGCTCCACTGAGATCTATACCTCCACCGACTCGCTGTTGAATAAACTCTGCTATCTCATCAATGTATAGCCCAAATAGAGTCGCTGAGAGTGGGCATCCTTGTTTCACACCAATGGTGCTCACAAGGGGATCTGATATACCTCTCGGACATCTGACTCTGCCAGTAACCCGCTCATATAGTGCATAAATACCCCACATCATGTCATCATCCACCCCCAGATCGAGTAGGCGTCTGAAAAGCCTCTCTCTCGGAACCATGTCAAAGGCTTTGCGGAAATCCACAAAGCAACAATACAATCTCTGTTTCTTCACTCGTGTCTGGTCGATCAGACAACTGAGAGTGAAGATGTGGTCTATGGTAGAAAATGCCCGTCTGAACCCTGCATGTCCAGGTGTGCGCATGCACTCTCTCTCTGCCAGCGTGCTGAGCTCCTTCTCCATCACCGTGCCATAAAGTTTGGCCAAAACTGGCCCCATCATGATGGTCCTATATGTGTTAGGATCCATAGGATCCCCTGACTTGTGGATAGGTACAATGGTGTGCTCTGTCTACGAGTCAGGGAACCCCTCAGACAATGCACGGTTGAAGAGGTGAGCAATGAGTGGAGCCAATGTGTCTCTGCCATATATAATATGCTTTGCCTGAAGATCAAACTGGTCTCGAGCGCGGCCATGCTGTAATTGTGAGATAGCATGCTTCACCATACTAGTGGTGAAAAAGGATGAAATACCCGGTCTCGGTGTACATGGTGTGGGTATCAACGGCTGTGCGGGTACATGATATAAACTCTGTGCGTATCCATGCCATACTGCAGGGTCATGTATCAGTGTGGGTGAGCGTGGTTCTCTGATCTGCCTCCATGCCTCTGCACAATCTCTGCTCATAAGAAGGTGGTATATATCTCAATATCTCTCCTCCTCCCATTCCCGCTTTTTACGGCGGGTCAAGCGGTGCATGCGTCTCTGCGCCTGTCTGTGTGTGATCTCTCCTCTGGCCTCCAAATCACGTAGCTGTCGACGTAGATCTCTGCACTCATCATCATACCACCTGTTCTGTGGCATGGTACCGGCCTGAGGGGGGTGCGTGTATGTGTGATGTGGAAAACTGAGTGTAGCAGAATCATGCAGAATGCGTGTGATATCAGTGGTCAGTGTATCAAGGGGCGCGTATGGATCAAGTGACGTGATGTGCTCCTCCAGATGTTGTGAGTAAACATGTGAGAGCTCATGAGTGAAGTGTATGGTAGTATACATGTGGGGTATGATATCTGCAGGTGGTGATGGTAATGAGGTGAGGAGTGAGAAACTGAGAAAGGTGTGATCGGCACCGAGTGGAAGTCTCCCAAGGCCGAAGGACTCGATAGTATGCATCCCATCGATCGGTCCGAGTAGATAATCTATAGTACTCTCGCCCCCCCCATGTGGGAAGCATGTAAGACCTCCTGAATATGGCCATCGTGCCATCCCGTTATATAAATAACGAGATGATGTCCACTACCAAGCTCAAGTAAATGCCCTCCATACCCTGTGGCGTCTGGCCCAGTATCTGCTGACTCCCGACTGATATTATTGACAAGGAGCAAGCTCCTTTGCTACACATAAGCCAGTTCTTACTTGTAGATCTTGAAAACAAGATCACGGTTCCTTGCATGGTATACAATCGGCTAACACTTGGACAACTTGGAAGTTGGCACCTTTTGATCCTTCTTGAGTTTCCTTCTCTCCTACACAGTATGTGTAGGGATCTCTTGTTGGTGCTTGATTTCAACAAAGCTCCTGCAACACTTGCACCTTCTCTTCTCCTCTTGGAACTTGATTTCAGCAGAGCTTTTGCAGCACTTGCACCGTCTCTTCTCCTCTTGGATGCATGCAAAGTGATTCTTCCTTTACCTCCCTCACACCCAAGGAGAGCCTCCTCTTTTATAGGCTTTCAAGAGCTTCTCTTCTTGGAGAGAGACTTGAGTTGATCTTCATGCAAGATGTGGTTGTTCCAAGACCTATTCTGGAGCACTAATTTCGAGATATCTCTCTGTGCATTGTTTGGATGAAAAAACGTCTGACACAAAAGTTGTAGATCTCGCTGTTTCTGATAACCTTGCAACCCGTTTTTAGAGATCATCTTTCTATCGCGATATATTTTAAAAGTAGATTCACCATGTCTTTTTTAAAAAGAACAGCTTCTCAAACTGTACTCTTAACTTGTGGTCCATGTAATCGCCTTAAAGAGAGTTCATTAAATTGCATTGGGACTCAACCTTAAGATTGACTTCCACACAAAAGCTTGGGTCTTTTTAGACCTTAGAAAGAGAAAATCACTTCTCTCCTCACTTTGAGAGGGTCACGTCTCTTGTCTTTCTTAGTGAGAGAATTACCTCTCTTGTCTTTCTTAATGAAAGAAAAGACCTAAAACCTTGACTTGTAAGGGAGAGGATGACCCCAAATAAATGCAATGCTCATTACACACAAGTAAACATTCCCAGGCATCCCCGGATGCACATATAAATACATATACACAATGCTAATGCACTTCCTCTTCTTAGAACCTAATCCATTTTCATTTATGTGTAACTCCTTGTCTCTTGTGTACACTCTTACACTTGGTAGATACTTCTTTCTCCCTTCATAACTTGTACTGCTTGTACCAGATATCCCCATTACAGTGCTCTGATCACCCCATTAAGTGATGCACTAGGAATATTGGTCTCTAAATGGTCTCATGGCCATGCTAGATCATCATCAAGACTTAAAGAAAGGTGAGTCATTAATTTATTGACATGAATTTATTAAATAGAGAATGTGTAATAAGCAATCAATTTAGTGACAACTGATGTATCCTCAATGGATAACTCTGAATTGATCTCCATAGGTGTAACTATCTCCTTGCACTCAATTATGCCAAATGCTTTCAAGATCTCCCATGCTTACTTCTTTTGAGAGATGAAGATCTTTCTTGGCTCTTGCTAGACTTCAATCCCCAAACAATAGTGCAACAAGCTCAAAGCCTTTCGAGTTTGGCTGATCATATCTTCATAGTCACCTATAATAGGAAGGTTGCCCATAGATAGGACAATAACTACGGACTTTTTACTGTCCTTGTAGACATACAAGTTAGCATATGAGGCACATCTTTTAAAGTTTAAGCTTAAAAAGAACTTATCTATCTGTTGGTACCATGCTCTAGGGGCTTGTTTCAGCCTATACAATACCTTATTCAACTTGCAAAATTTGTTCCAAGAATGGGGGGACCTCAAACCTTGGTGGCTAAACCATGTACACCTCCTTCTTGAGGTCACCATTCAAGAACATTGATTTAATATCCATTTGGTAAATTGGCCACTTATTGTGGGTGATCGCTGCAAGTACTATGTAAATAGTGGTGATTTTGGCAATTGGAGCAAATGAATCTTGAAAATCAAACCCTTCAACTTGTGAAAATCGTACTATAACTAATTTGGCTTTGTACTTTTCTAAGGTTCCATCAGCCTTATACTTGACCTTCCAGACCCACTTGGTGCAAATAATCTTTCTCTTTAGCAGCTAATCCACTAGCTCCCAAGTGCCATTTTATAATGTGTCCGCCTATCAACTGTCCAGGCACGCTCTTAACGGTCCATCAAGAAAAAAATCTAAGTGTTGCTACCCGGCACTCCCATGGAATATTTCGGGGTTTGTCACCTAGTCCGCCTCGCAACGGAATGTTCGCAGCCGAACCCACTAGGATCGACCTAAAATCTAGGCTCCTAGTGGCCAAGGTCTCCTAACAACATTCTAGCATCGGATCCTGGACATCCTACTTTACACAGAGATACCCAAGCCAAAGCAGACCCATGCCACTTGATTCAAAGATAATGGGAAACGAGAGGGATACATTGCTTGCGACCTCTCTGCCCGTAGGGCGTAGACCAATTTCGGTCCCCTAAAATGGCATGAATCAAGGTTCTATCCTAACAATATCTAAGGATCGGTCGTCAATAAAACCTTGTGAGAAGCCTCCAAGTTAGGAACATGTGCATAGCATTCACATCCAAAAGTTTTGAAATATGAGATAGATGGTTTCTTACTAGTGTAAGCCTCATGAGGTGTTCTAGCCTTAAGAGTCTTTGTGTAGCTCTGATTGAGAATGTAGACTCCAGTATTTATAGCTTTGGCCCAAAAATGGTTTGGTAATCCCTTGCCTTTTAGCATGCACCTTGCCATCTCCACAATGATGCAATTCCTACGTTTCACAACACCGTTTTGTTGAGGTATATGAGGCATCATCAATTGATGCTTGATCCCTTTGCTCTTGCAAAAGTCTTCAAACTCCTTTGAGTTGAGGTCACCACTATCATTTGTTCTAAATTTCTTCACACTTTTCCTTGTTTCATTCTCAACGAGTTTTAGCTATTCTTTAAACTTATCAAAATCTTGAGCCTTATCACGAAGGAAGTACACCCACATCTTCCTATTGTAGTTGTCGATGATCAACATGAAATAAGAAGATTCTTCCAAGGCTTGTGTAGGCATCTTACCACACAAGTCAACATGTACCAACTCTAGAGGAGCATTTGGTCTATTCTTGGTTTCTTGTGGAAATGCGTTTCTCTATTACTTGTTGCAGAGAACCCTAGTGCAAAGAAAGCAAAAAGAAAATTTAAAAGGCACAAGGAAAAGCAAAAAAAGGTGGATAGTCTGAAGAAATAGAGGAGAAAAGGCCAAAAGCATAAGGACAATCTTGAACATTCAAGGCAAGTGAAAAAGAGAAAAGGCACATTTTAAATATAAAAGAGAAATTTGAATCTTTGTAAAAGAGTACCAGGCTCCCTCATGTGCAATTTGTAAGTGTAGAGACAGGCATGGGTAAAGGAAAAATGCAAATAGGAAGGAAATAGAAAAGAGGACCTAGGCTAAAATGGTCAGGTATGTAAAAAAGGGATGGGTGTCCAAAGGAGATTAGGGTTAAGGTTTTGTATAAAAGGAAAAAAGTGAATAAAGAAGCTCATTCTTGTGTGTGGCCAAAACTAGCTCTCATCTTCCCTTCTTCTTCTTCTTCTTGCTTGTTTGAGATTGTGCTTGAGAGAGGGAGTGAGAGAGTGAGTGTGTGAGGGTGAGGGACCGTGATAGAAGCTCTCCATCTTCTCCTCTTTTCTTCTTCTTCTTCTCTTATCTTCTCTAGTCTCATGTGTGGCAATGGAGTATGTAGCTTGGAGGTTGAGGATCAAGCTTGCTTGAGCTTGCACCTTGGATCGTGGAGCTATCGAAGTGCTTGAGGGAGGAGGCAACTTGATTGAGCATGGATGTAAGTTCACTACACTCATAGGTATGAGAGTGTGTATGGCTATGTGAGAGATAGCCATTGCAATTGGCTTGAAATGCTTGAAATAATAAGCTGTCAATGGGCCTTGGAAGTCAAATGAGAAGCTCCCACATTTTGGTTCCATTGTTGCCGTGACCAATGGATTCAAGCTTTGAGTGCTTGCACTCTCCAAATCAAGCATTGAAGTAGGGTTTGCCCTAAACCGGTGCTTGAGATAGGTAGGAAGCAAGGGAGTTGAAGAGGTATTCGATCTCCTTTGCAAGTAAGTTTTTCTGGTTTTTTGGATTTAGATAAGTAGGTTGGATTAGTATAAGTGGTTGCTTGTGATTTGAATGCATTTAGGTAAGGAAAAATCAAGAAAAGTAGAGAAATACACAGTAGGGTGTCTGTTGTAATAGCAAGCTTGAAACATGGGAAAGGTAGCTTCAAGGCATTAAGACATAAAGAGAGAGAGGGGAAGTAACATGGCAAGAGAGAAAGGGTTTAAGAAGACAAGAGGGTAGGGGGAGGGCTCATTTGTCATTTCTAAGTTGAGAGAGAGAGAGCTTGAGAAAGAGAGAGAGCACTACAAGGTTGGAAACCATTTTGTGCTTGGAAATATTCACCACCACGCCTTCAAGTCTCGCATGTAAGCTCTGAGTATGCCTTTGTGTTGGTTAATTACTTCTAGGATCATAGTTGGAAGATTGATCTAGGTGCGTGTGAGGTTCGGTAATATTTTCGTCATTCTAGAACTTTTGCCGCCATGTTTGGACCGTCCCATTCCCAGAATTGGACTGTCCAACTACCTCAAAGCTGTCAGATTTTTAAAATTGGATGCAATCAGATCATCCAATCAAACAAAACATTGACCATTCTAAAATTGCACGATCTAGAATTAGATAGAATCGGACAATCCAGAAGCAGACAAGTCAAAATCAAACATTCGATTCTAGGAATCAAACAAAAAAACCTACAAATTGGATGATAAAATTAAATATCAAACTCTGACCTCATTGGACCTTGTAGAGGACAAGCCTTAGATGTGGGACACCCTAGTGGATCCCTAGGTGAGTGAATGGGGCAATAGAGCTAATTGACTCAAGAGTTAAGATCTGATGGTCTAGAAAATGACTGCAGGGCTGACCCTTAGCCCAGTATCTCGATAGAGACCCGGACTAATTGACCAAACCTATTACCCCTCATACCACATGTTTAGGATGCTGTAGAGACAAGAACAAACCAATTAGAATGGTTGTTAGATGCACAAAAGAATTAGGAATTGTGTATGTTGCATTGTATTGTTATCATTGGATTTGCACATTGCATCAATTAAATATTTGACGTGCATAGAAAAGATGAAAGCCCGATTTCATACAATGCACGTTGAGGAGCACACCATTAGCATATGAGTGTTCATAACATTGAGAATTGTTTTAATAAGAAGGAATTCACCTAAGATAAGATAAGCTAAATGAATTGACTAGTAAGAGGAGAGGAGACCCCTAGACATTGAGCAATGACCAAGGACCCCAATCACTGAATACTGAGAGACTTGAATCATTGAGCCGTTTAGGGGAGCAACAACGATAGGCATGATTAGGGACGCAACTCTACTTGACTTGATCAATTTGATCGACACCCTAGTTGCTCAAGAAGTCAGAAATATGTTAGGAACCGGACCAATCCGAAAAATGACGAGCTTGACTTGGGAGAATTCCTAGTCAATACCCAGCACAATGATGACTTGGTATGACCTACAAACCAAAATGGAGCATCATAGTAGACTAGTCGAGGACATCTTGGCCGATCTAGAGGAGGAGAGAACGTTGGCAAGGAAAGTAGTGAAAATCATGGCCACCTACAATTGAGAGCAATGAGCTCAAAAGCTGAGACAAGACATAGAAATGTGCGAGGTCCAATGTGTCTTAGCTCTCACCAATTGAGCAAAGATAGGACCAAAAAGAGGGAGAGAGCCTTGGAGGCTGATCTTATGCTAAGCGATCTTCTCACAAAGAGACTCTTGGACAACATAGTTGCAGAGTAGAGTGGAGTAGCTCTAGTGACTACATTGCTAGTAGGACTGGGAATCACCTCAAACTCTAGGAGCTAAACCAAGATACATGTGGTTGCTAAGCAACTCTACAACTATCATCTCGACAATGACCTATATAGCTTTATGGAGAACTTTGAGCAAGTATGCAAGGCTAATGGCCTTGTGGACCTTGCTCAATGCGCACAAGCTTTTGGACTTTGCGTAGGAGACAAAGGATGGATGTAGTACACCAGTCTAGACAATGCCAAATGCAATGACTTTAATAACCTCAAGATTCTCTTCATCAAGAGATTCTCTGAGGTAGGATACTCTGACAACCTCATCATTAGATTGATGAATGTTAGTCTCAAAAGGACAAGGAGGATACTATGTCACCCACGTGCAAAGTCTCTTTAAGAGAATCCTAACTATAGAGTGACCTAGCAAACAAGAGGTCTCCACTATGTTCATAAGTGTTATCCGAGAGTGAAGAGCTTTATAAGGCCTTGGTGAGCAACTCAACCTTGCTGCAAAGGGATGTGCTAGTTAGGGTCTTTGAAGAAGCCATACGAGTAGATGACCTACTCAAGGAGAGAAGCTCAAGACCCATAACCCAAGACAACATTGCCTCTAGAATCTCAAAAAGAGCTATGACCATTAGTGAAAGATCCCACCAAAGCACCCAAGACAAGTAAAAGAGTATCAACCCAGACTAGGAGTTGGCAGACGTGAAGCTATGACCATTAGCGAAAGATCCCACTAAAGCACCCAAGACAAGGAAAAGAGTGTTGCAAACCTAGAGCCAAGAGTTAGCAGATATGAAGCTAGAGTTGGCTAGGCTTCAAGAGATAATGAGAAGACCCACATGACCTCACATGCAATGCATGCATTGTGGAGGAAACCACCTTTTAGCCAAGTGCATGGATCCTAGATCTAGAAGCTATACCAATTGCGACAAGTTTGGCTATGATGCAATGCATTGCTGATTACTGAGGTAGTTGCCATACGCATATCCCTACAATTAGCCTTACTACCTAGGGAATAGATTGTCACATTATGAAAGGAAAGCTCCACTAGCTCTGCCACCATCATCCAATGATTCAAAGCTAGCTATCCCTAGGATGGACATTAACCCCACAGGGATAGCTAGACCACATGGACCCATTGTGACCCATCCACTGAGCGATGCTCCAAGGAGCCGAATGAGGATGAAGCATATGTAAACCCTTATGTCTCATATGACAAAGAGGGGGATCCCAACTTAATGGATTTTAGACCAGTGCCATTGATGGAGTTGGGCAGGGAAAGAGGTAGAGGTCTAGGAGGACAGAACCAAGAGCATATTGCATGCTCGATTTGTGGTCACCTAGGACACATCTCATCACGATGCCTTGAGAGGGAGCAAGCCAATCAAGAGAAGGCCAACTTGAGATACCCTAAGTGTGGGATCACACACTTGTATGCCAAGTGCCCTAGGCAAAGCCCATCCATTAGTTTAGCTATTGTGCCATTTGTACCATTGGGACTGTTCGGAGTTGAAACACTTGATGGCAAAGCCACACCACTTTTGTTGAATGTCATGACCCAAGCACATGCAAAGTAGGCCAGTATTTCATTATCAGGACTTAGCAACCTCGGTGCAACATCAATAGGGAAGAGAAGCCATAGAAGAAGGAAAAAGAGGGCGGTGATGAAGATTATGCTTAAGACAGGCTTAAGACAGATAGTGCCACCACGTTACCAAAGGGAAAGCAAGTCACAGATATAGAAGCATAGACATTTGCTCCTAAGACAATAGAAAAGGGAAGTGCCAAGTTTGGAGAATATCTCGATTCAAGGCACCAATTAGAAGTGGTTGATAAGATTAAGGAGTAGATAAGAGAAGCCCAAGCGCACCTAAAAGATGTGAAACCTGTTATCAAAGATGAGATTGATGAGCTCTCTAGTGTGAGCACACTAGTCTCACCTACTTAATTAAGACCAAGAGACACATATGTACCCCACATAACATTGCATAAATAGAGCCTAGATGCCATAGGTGGGTAGACTGCCCAAGATCATTGGCAAAAGAGTGTAGAGCCAAATGAAAAGAAAGCAGTTGGAAACTTGCTCACAATGTTGATATTGGCCCCTCTGACCCTACCTTTGGGAGAAGTTCTTAGGCTAAACCGACAGTATGGCAAGGGTTGAAGAAATGGGTAGAACAACATGACGAGCTTGGACTAATGGACTTCCCTGACCATGATGTAGTAACACACATATTGAGCTTAACCTTGAACTCAATGCCTAAGTCTTTGCATGTAAGTGCCTTTTGGGAAGGCACATAGATACACACAGTCTTGCTAATCAATGCATTAGGAGATGCTACAAGAAAGGGAATTGTAGACACAAGAGGATGAGTCAATGTACTTAGCCATTCAGTCATATAGCCTTGGGATATCCCACCTACAGCAGTGACTACAAGGTTTAATGTCATGCTGGCTAATGGAATGAAGGTCAAACCATTTGGAGTACTAAAAGACTAGCCCTTAACGATAGCATGAGTCTAGTTTTCTCACTGAACTTCATAGTCATAAAGGGAGTGGACTATGATGTCCTGCTAGGCTGACCCTGGATGCAAAATGTATGGGTGATAGAAGATTGGGGGAACGGTCTCATATTCTTAGGCAATAGAACAGAGGCTATAAGAGTCAATATGATACTTGCAAGACCACCCCGGTTGACCTAGATGGCATCTCTGCTATGTTGAAAGGAGACTCACAAGTTAGCAAATCCTATGGGACACTAACAAAGTATATCCCTTGCCCCGTGGACAAGTAGGATTGGATGCATGTGTTGGCCACCATCGATTTGCTATTCTCAGATGAAGAGGAGGATTATAAGCAAGCTACTAAGGCAGCTGATGAGTCCCAAAAAGTCACATCATCTCAGTTGCTGCCAAAGAGTAGGGTCCCACAATCAGTACCACTCTACATGATGGATATGAGCTTTAGTAATCGACCAACATCAGTGCACCCACCACACAAACCTCCAATGCTGAACCTACCTGTAAACATAAGAGCAGCCACTGTCAAGAATCACATGGTGGGGGGACTTGCTTGAGCGACAATGCCAAACACACACTCTACACACAAGAGGAAGCTCAGCCAAGAACACAAGAAGGGAGATGAAGGCTAAAACATTTTTTTGTTGGTTTTTTCTTCTTTTTTACGTGTTATACAATGTACACAAAGTATAGATAAGATACAACATAAAGAAAAGTGGCATACTAAGTCAAATAGTGCATAATTGACTATACTAATCGACTGGCGCTATATCTATGCTAGCTATAGGTAGGTATAACAAACTAAATATAATAAGTGATAAGTCAATGGCTATGTGAGGATCATAATGACCATCAATATGCTAATTGTAGACATGCAGACCCATCTAGATGGGCAATCCATCATCAATGTCTACACGCGTTGAGCTTGCCGTCTCAACACTTCCCCTCAAGCTTAGCTCTATCTCTGCAACTCCAAGTAAGCTTCAAAACTTTTAAGGCTTCTCTACACCCAATGCATTTGTGAAGATGTCATCTATCTGATTTTGTATGTTGATATATACCAAGTCAATCTCTCCTGCAAGTACCTTCTCTTTCACAAAGTGGTGGTGCACCTCAATGTGTTTTGTCCTTCCTAGCATGGAACACTAGGTTCTTAGCTAGCTGTATGCTACTCATGTTTTCACAGTGAATGACAACTGGACCATCTCCCTGCACGTCCAAATCACCTAATAACTTTTGCAGCCATATCACCTCAATGCTGCCATCGCATCACCTCTGTACTCAGCCTTTATACTTGATAAATCAACTATAGGCTACTTTTTGCTGCTCCATGTAACCGTTGCACTACCAAGGGAAAACATGAATCCACTGGTAGATGTTTTTTTTGACATACTACCAGCCCAATCTGCATCTATGTATCCAAACACATGTACATCCTTACTTGCCTTATAAAAAAGTCCATAATGTAAAGTGGACTTCACAGACCTCAATATGCATATAACTACATCCAAATAAGGCTTTTTAGGCATTTGTGTAAACTAGTTGACAAAGACAACAATATATCTTGAGTTTGGTCTTATGATAGTCATGTAAATTAGAATCCCTACTATCCTCTTGAACATAGTAGGGTCTTCTATCACATCCCCAATGTCAATACTCAACTTCACATTTTGTTCTAATGGTACTAAAAGAGGCTTACATGCTGTCATACCATACTTGGATAACATATCCAAGCCATACTGCCTTTGGGATAGCCATATACCATCATCACATGTGATCACCTCAATACCAAGAAAGTATCTCAGCTCACCCAAATCCCTCATCTCAAACTTCTTCTTCAAGAAGTTCTTAGCTTCAATAATCCCATTGTTATTGTCACCTCTAATAATCAAGTCATCCATGTAGATAACTATGATGACCAAACTTAAATCTCCCCTTCTCACATAAAGTGAGTGATTAGAATCATAAATATACAAGCCAATATTGACAAGATACTCTCTGATCTTGTTAGACCATGCTCTAGGTGCTCGCTTTAGCCCATAGAGTGCCTTCTTTAACCTGCACACATATGTGGGATGCTCTAAATCCTCATAACCTACTGGCTACTCCATATACACATCTTCTTGCAATTCACCATGCAAGAAGGCATTCTTAACATCCATTTGCTACAAACTTTAACCTTTGGCTATTGCTAAGGCAATCACACATCTAATAGTTGCCATCCTAGTAAAGCTGGGCTGATGTCTCTTCATAATCTATGCCATATGTTTGAGCATAGAATTTTTGCAACTAGCCTAGCCTTATACCTACTAACTGAATGATTTGCATTATGCTTAACTTTGTAAACCCACTTACAGCCAATGGCTTTCTTGCCCTTAGGCAAGGGTACCAAATCCCAAGTCTTATTGGCTTCTAATACAACTATCTCCTCATCCATTACTATATCCCAATGAGCATGACCAACAGCATCCTCAAAACAAAGTGGGTTCAACATCCTCAACTATCTTTACCATATTAGCATAATGGTGAGTTGCATAACCTTCAAAACCAAATATTTTAAGAGGGTATCTAACCCTGCTAGACCTACATACCACTAGATCACTTTGTGGAGCCTTTACATTATTATGCGCTCTTTGTACACCTGGTATCTTGAGTGACTGAAGGAATTCCCAGCTCATCATCCAAACTTTTTGAACCACTAGAATCTCCATCAAATCCCAAATGACTAGTAGATCCATCATTACCATCCAACACTTTCTTATTTCCTTTGTCTTTACGTACAACACTTGTAGATCCACATGGAGATGTGGGGCTACTCCTTAGTCTCCCCCTAGACCAAGGGCTAACTGTAAGTGTAGTATCAAATGATGTTTCTAGTCTACTAATGATCTTGATTCCTGCTTTTCTTTCTGATATGGCTATCGTAATCATTATCATCATCTAATACATCACTAGTAGGTGCATACGAACTACTCATCTCATAAAAAATAACATCCCTACTCACTCTAAACTCACTTATGATAGGTTGTAACACGATACCCTTTTTGCTCTAAAGAATATCCAATAAAAATACATTTTTCAGTCTTTGGATCAAGCTTCTTTCCATAGCTCATCTAGCACATGAACATATGCAATATAGCCAAATACTATCAAGTTTCAAGCATGTTTTTGTTTTAATAGCTCCTTAAAAAATTTGAAATACTCAAATACATCACTCTTTTCCTTCATGAAATATACACATAGATTCCTTGAACAATCATCAGTAAATGTGACAAAGTATTTGCTGCCACCAAGAGATACATTCTGTGTAGGGCCCCAAACATATGTATGCACAACATCAAGTATTTCTGCTTACTTCTCTGTCATGCAAAAAGGGTTGTCTTGCCTGCTTACCAAACTGACATGCTTCACACACTTTATGAATTTTTGCAACTCTAAAAGAAGGCAACCTTGTAACCAATCCCTTGGAATGCAATAGTTTTAGCCTTTGCACATTTTCATGTCCAATACGTTTATGTCATATTTCAATGTCTGCAACCACTCCTTTTCCTTTAGCATACATAACAACATTCATTGCAAGAATTCCAACATCTAAAGTGAATATACAGTCAACTCTACTTCCTTTTGCAACCAACGTGCACTCTTCATTAAAGTCTTCTACGAAACAACCTTTTGCATTAAATCGAACTTGCAACCCTTACTCTACCATTTGGCCAACATACACTAAATTCTTTGTGTTATCAATGGCACATGTAATATATCTCTGAGACTCTTTGTCTGGCCCTCATGCAAGGATAAGGGAATCTTTCCAATGTGTGAAATTGGGTGGCATGAGTCATCACTCGTCTGCACATAACCTAGATTTTGTAAGTTCAACGTCTCTCCAAACCATTCAACATGATTAGTCATATGATTAGAAGCACCTGAATCAACATACCATACATCATCATGTGTCCCCTTTCTTATAACATCATTCATCATATGCCGCATAACAAATAGATGCTCATTTTTTCCTTAATTCTGTTGTTAAGACGATGCATAGTTTCCTTGCTACAATTTGCCATTGCAGATATCATCCTTCTCAGCATAACAATGGGATGCAATATGACATGTTTTGCCACAATAATGGAAAATAATAGCAAAATTTCCAGAACCCTTGTTCTACCATCCACCTCTTCCTCTAGGGCTCCCCCTACCTCTAAAGTTTCCACAAACTCCTGAAACCTACTGGGTCCATGATAATAATGGTAGATTGGTCTTGGCTACTCTTTGCATCACCCATATCAACCATCATCTGCCATATATTGCATGCTCTGATAACATTCCCCACAAGCAATCGGGTCATGTTTCATCAGTGATAACAATATCCAAACTAGGACCACAATTGAAGAAGAGGTCTTCCTCATAAGCAAGATTTGCCAATGGATCCGCAAACTGATTCCAATAACGTGGAATCAGTTAAAAAGACACTCTCTCAAACTCTTCAAGTAGGGTCATCGCAGTTCGATGATACATACAGAGAATGGGATTCCGCACTGTGTATGTCCCATCTAGCTGATTCAGGATCAACTGGGAATCTCCTTTTACTAACAACCGATGAATACCACCTTGTTTGGAAATATGCAGTCCCATAATCAAGGCTTTATACTCCGCCATATTGTTAGTGAATCCTACCCCGAGATAACACCAAATTGCTAATTTAACTTGTTTTTGCTAGTTATCACTAGCACGTCCTATACCACAACCGCTCAAAGAGGACCTACCACATCCCCTTCCCAAACTTGAGTAAAATGCCTGGACCTGTTCACCATTTCTTTTAGATGAGTCACCCTGCATATTAATCTCTTCAGTAATCATGAGAGAAACCAACTCATCAAAATCTGGAAATGGCTTTCATACATATATATGAGTGATGAATGATTTCCAAGCCTTCTCATTATTAAGACCACCCAAAGTAGATGAAACTAAGTCTTCATCATCAAGCATTGCATCAATCGGTGCCAAAATATTTACAATGCTCCTCACCTTCAAAACATACTCATTGATAAACATTTTCCCTTTCTTCACGGTATTCAAATCTTGCTTGAGTTGAATCTTTCGTGCCTTTGTGTTCATTGAAAATATATTCTCAAAAATTGTCCAAGATACACATGAAGTTTTTGCATTCCTAATATGTCCTAGCATAGCATTATCAACCATTGCAGATAGCTAATACATCACCTTTTTGTCTTTTGCATTCCATTTTGTCCATGCCTTTAATTCATCTGCAGTCAGAGGGATACTCAGATCTGACTCCTTTTCCTCACCTAAAAAAAACTCATAAATGCCCTTTCCAATGAGGAATTTTGTCACACAGAACTTCCATGAAGGATAGTTGTTCTTGTCAAGATTCTCAATGATGGGATTTTCACTATTCTCTGCCATTATCATAAAAATGATATAAAACAACAAGCAACTCTTCTACAACCTTTCACAACAAGTACCATCAATACTCCAAGCAACATTTTTCACTGATTGCTCAATAATACATGTAATCTGCAACCTGTTTGTAGATAAATCTTATGTTTGATTCTTGGCAAACACCTCAAAAATTACAAATTCAAAATCTATAGCCTATGCATCCACTTTTGGTTAACACAGTCAAAATCACAGTATACCTTGAAATTGTTGTCTGTAATCTTGTGGCTCTAAAATGGGACCCAAAATGGCCTCAAATGCCCAAAAAAATAGCGAGATTTCCCCAAAGGGCTCATCTGCGGAATGTACAGTACTCTGCTCATACACCAAATCTCACAACAATTTGAGATTTTCACTTTGCCTTGCTTTGGGTGCCTCCATAGAGACACTATCCAAGAGAAAGAGTGGAAGAATGTGAGAGCTTCTTACACGTTGCTTGCTTGCTCAAACCTTCTTCTTCTTAACTTTAGCCTTCAAAACTAGCCTCTCTTAGTGGGGCGACACTCTAATACCATGTCAAGAATCCTGTGGTGGGGGGACTTGCTTGAGCTACATCATCAAACATACACTGTACACACAAGAGGAAGCTCACTCAAGAACTCAAGAAGGGAGATGGAGGCCAAAACGTTTTTTTGTTGGTTTTTTCTTCTTCTTCACGCGTTATACAATGTACACAAAGTATAGATAAGATACAACATAAAGGAAAGTGGCCTATTGTTGAGATGTTTGCAATCACACCTACTTCAGTCTCTTTGGAAGGAGCAGTGTGGGCTCAGGACAAGAATCCCATAAGCTTAGTAGGAGGATGTGCTTCCTAGACTTTTCTATAAAGCATTGTACTTGCTTGTCACTTTCATATATGATGAATGCAATATCATGATGCTTTTCCATTTCAATTAGTGTCTTGGTCATTGTCAGTCTTATACATAAGATTGTGTTTATGAGTCCAAGTCTCAATCTTGGAACTAATTCACTTGTGTAACAGGTCAAGTCTTTGTCTATGTCATCATGATCTTAATCTTCGTCTTCCATCCACCATAGCATCTACCATGCTCTAGATCCCACATATTTTGACATGGTATCAGAGCTCAGCTGAGCGTGGCACTGCCTCTCCAGTCTCTTCCCACCTTTGATCATCTCTGCCTAGCTCACATCTAGCTCAAGTCTTCATTTTCAACTTCATCTTCATCTTGACCTTGAATCTGCCATAGCTAGATAGGATCTGCTGTACATGGAGCTTTCATATCTTGTCATATAGGCCATATCTTTGAAAGCTTCATTCTGGAGAAACATTTCCCAACTCTAGGCGCTTCTCTGTATCAAAAAATAGTTGGGCATTGTCCACTTATGGTGCAGCATTATGTTTTTTTCTGATCGCTGTTAAAGCAATGCATATTTTGACACCTATTAAGTCAAACAGTGCATAACTGACTATACTAATTGACTAGCGCTATATCTATACCAACTGGAGATAGGTATAACAAACTAAATATAATAAGTGATAAGTCAATGGCCATGTGTGGATCATAATGACCACTGACGTGCTAAGTGTAGACATGAGGACCCATCTAGCTAGGTGGTCCATCATCAATGTTTGCATGTATTGAGCTTGCCATCTCAATAACCACCATCACATTGAGATTGAGGAAGAGGATGAGGAAATGGTAGAACTTGCCTACCTATGCATATCTGTGACTACTCAGGACACACACACCTTTGATGCACTCATTGACAAGGAAGCTAATTGTAATATCCTTATGCATGATCATTGGACCCTCATTGGTCAGGCTCAACTGTAGCCTACCAATGCTAAACTCAACCCATTTGGGGGATAATCCTACCCACTATTGGGAAAGTGCAAAATAGTAGTCTCTATCGACACTGAAAGTCTATGTATGATCTTCTATGTGATGCCTAATATTGAGGCCTTTGGAAGGAATCATTGCTAAGATGCACATTCAAGAAACAAGCACACTGCGATGTCAACTATGACTTGCAATGCATTCACCTCGCCTTTGGCAATGCTTGGATAGTGATGGCTTTCAGCAAGGGTAAAGTAACTCCATCGTAGCTTGTAGTAGCACCAGTAGAGGAACCAAGTGCAAGGTTTAATGAGGGGGGTTGTAAATTGTCCCACCCTGCCAAGACAAACCACTGGAAACCCAAAGGAGACACATTCGGGATCAATGATGAGTAACACCTTAAATGGGCACCCAAACGATAAGTGCAGCTACCTAGAAGCCAATCTCACAAACCCGTGACCACAGAATATCACATCTTAGTCCTAGGAGGCAAAGTTGGCGCTACATTGACGCAGACAAACAGTCAAGCCAGGATGGGTATCCAAAGACCTCTTGCACGCTCAAGGTTGCTACAAAGGCAACAACTAGATTTGGTTGCCCAAGACTAGAAGTGGCACACATGCCCCTCAATCTAGGCCCTCCAGCCCATCTCCACAAAGTAGTGAGCCAGCTAGGGATGAAAAATCCATTGCCTCAAAAAGCACAAAATCCACAGAACCTCAACGAGTCTATTGACCAAAGCTGCAACTAGCTTGCCCTAGGCCAACTCAACCTAGCACTTCTAGTGTCCCAATTTCTCCACACATTGAGAGTAGCACATCAACTGAGCCAAAAGACCAATCCATCGCACGTGGCTCATAGAAACCCCATTGAACATCTCAGAAGACAAGCATTAGTAGTTGGGCTATCCATCTCAACCAAACCCCAACCTCTCGCGTAGGCCTCAGACCCTCTTATAAGTGGAGATTCATCCTTATGTTGGGCATGGACCTAGCCATCAATATAGGTGATGACTTAGTCACTTGTATCAAATGCTTGGATGCCACATTCACCATGCTAGTCAAGAACTATGAATGGTTGGACTTAGGCCTCCTTGATGAGACATTAGCAATGGAAGTGCGCTCCTTGCCATGCACTTGGGAGGACTATGAGTTCATGTTTGTCAAGATTCCCGAGGTAGCTGAGGAATTGATTGACAATGAGATCTCTTGAGAGAAAGCTTGCACAAACAACTAGTCACATTCTATCATAGAAGTAAATTCTTTGCAACAAGCCATGAGTTAGAAGAGCTGACAAAGCTAGCTGACTTTGACTCTTTCTTTCTACAAAAATGGTATGCTCTACATCTCTAATGGGAACAAGGGGGCTGCCAAATCATGACCAACGTCAAGTAGAGGTGTGTAATCAAAACCATTGAGTATGATCCTACCTATGTGGCTCCTACCTCATTTCAAAGTCTTGGCCATCATGTGCAAATGTCATTTAGATGAGGTCATGGCCCATCCCTATTTTGATTGAATCCAAACCAAGAAAGAATTGCCTATTGCTAGTAGAATGAAGTCTGATGACTTGCTCACTGATGTCCTGACCTACATTACACACATAGTCATTAGACCTCATGCCATGGACCATCACACGCACTTGGAGCATAACCCAAACTTCTATGATTGGCTCATAACAAAGTAAATCATAAGGAGCATGCGCTTAAATGCCCTTAACCGTTCATCCTCCAATCCTAGGAAGGATCTTCATCATTCCTAGGAGGGAGGGGGTAAGATGGAAAAGAAAACATGACTTAAACTTCAAAACTTCAAATTGAAATTCAAAAGAAAAAAATGATGAATAAAGGAAACTTAGCAAAAAATGATGAATAAAGGAAACTTGTGCTTCAAGAAAATCTTTTATGGAATTCCTGCTTGGAATTTGTGGATTGCTGGAGGTATAAAAAGCTCTCATTTCCTACTTGAAACAATCGCACCATTCCATGATGTTCGATCTTAAACTTTTTTCTTTTTTGCAAAAATTACTCTCAAAGGAGCTAATTGCAAGTTGTTGTGCCATAACAAGAACTTTAGATGGTAGACTAACTTCCATTCTCAGAGGAAGAGCAAATAGATATTGATGACAGGCCTAAAACACAAGTCTACAACCATCTCGAAGTACTACAACATCAACAATTTGGAAGAGATGGTAAACAACAAAGGAGCGGTGAGACAAATAGTCTACCAATGCAATCTCTGTAGATACGTAGAGAAGGTGGGCTAGAAGATCGACCACACAAAAGATGCACGGAATTCCTGAGAGCCTTTGACACAAGAAAGAATAGTGTCAAAGTAATTGTTAGGAAGGAAGGCTCCCTTAAAAGAATAGAAGTTGTGCTTAGCCTGAAGACAGTGGAGAAGGCCTTAGGGTTGGCCAACACATATGGGAAGAGACCAAAAAGGGATGTTTATAGCATGTTGAAGATGCTTAAGACAAGGGTTCACACCAATGATGGGATCAATCTAGCAGACATCCTTGACCTTGCCATCAAATTACAGGCCAAGATGGTGCATGCCCTGTTTGTCAGCTGATACAATACACTAATGGCTCGGATTCTAGTGTTGATGCCTAAAAGTATTGTAGCAGGGGCCCTAGATGAAGAAAACCTGAATGCCTATGTCCACAAAATGATTGAATGATCATCCAAGGCATTATCATCAAACTAGAGACTTGCAAGAGGGGAGTCACTAGCCACCACAATTGAATCAAATCGAAAAACACGCATCCCTGATAGAGTTTGGGGGGAGGGTGCTGACCACCATTATCCAAGAAGCAGTGGGAGAGACGGGAAGGGAAGAGGAAGTTGGGGAGACTCCAGAGAGATATCCAACCCACAAGCTGCACCTCTCCCCAGTCCCATAAAGCCCATCCACATCTCCAAAAGCAAGAAAGGTGGAAAGAAGGAAGTTCGACCTCAAGCTCATTAGCAAACATGAGAAGTCCAGTGAAAGGATTGTGAGTGAGCATGGCGGGGAGGGTTTGGTCCCATCAAGCTAGGGGGAGCAAAAGAAAATCTTATTAAAACTCCCAAGCAAGAAGAAGAAGCAGGAAGAAGAGAAGGAATTCCTATGGAAGGCAGAAGAAGAATCTTGAAGGATGGAAGAAAAACGAAGGAAGAAGTGACAAGAGGAGGAGGAAAGGTTAAGGAGAGAAGAGGATGAGCAAATGGCCCTTTCCATTAGTCTATTGATTGAGCAACCTTCCCATGCAGAAGAGCTGGCTAGCAGGAGCCTAGAAAACTCTATTGGGACTAGCTCCATAGCAACAGAAGCGGCTAGAGAACCCGTGGTGGAAGAAAAAGGGAAGGCTCCATTGGAACCATCCCCACCCATCATGATCTCCACCACTACTATTACCGAAGAAACCATGGATGCTACAGTGGACCAAAGAAACATGATGGATTGGGTGCAATACCTAGTCAACATGGTGGAACACCTTGGACTAGCACCCCTTGAAGGAGCCCCAATAATAGGGACAAAAAGACATACTGTCATGGATATAGAATCTAGAAAGGATCCAAATAAGTCCAAGATTGAAGCATCCACAACGTATATGCCATTGGCCATGCCGACAGTGACCAACTACAATGAGTATGTGTAGGAACTCCTAGGCCCCAACTTGAAAAGATGAAGAAAGATAGGAAGGTTGCCATGGCAGAATTGGAAAAGGAAAAGGACGTGTTTGCTAGACCTACCAACTAGAGAAGACAAAGCAGATAACCATCTATTAGAGATAGATGAATGACCTAAAGGAGGAATTAGAAGCAAGGAAGAAAATGGAGGTAGAGAAGAAAAAAGCGAGTGCAAAAGAGCTACAAGTGGAAAAGATAGAGGAAGAAATGGGACTAGAAACAGACTTCTCAAGCCTCATACAAGGGAAAAATAATATGGAGGAGAAATTTGAATGATTCAAGAACCTAGGAGAGGAGCTCATCGAGGCTAAAGAGGGTAAAAACACAAGCCCATGTAGAGTTCTAGAAGGAGAGGAGGCAAAAAGAACTACTACTGAAGGAACTGCAATAGGTTAAGGCCCAAAAGGACAAGGAGTCAACTAAAAGCCTATAGAGGCAGAGAACCGACTCCTCGAGACTCTCCAAGAGCAGGAAAGACTACAAGAAGAGCTGAACCGCCATAAATATGACAAGGAAAAGATATTGTTAATATGGAAAGAACAAGAAGATGGTGACAACATTGCCCCAAGAGAGTTGCAATGCTGAGTCAATGCAAGATGGAGGAGAAGGCTGAGGCCTGAGAAGAGAGGAACCTTGGAAGAGCTAGGGACCTAGCCAAATGCCTTTCTCTAGCAGAAAGCAAGAGAATCATGGCAGAAGAAAGGGCGGAAGTAGTGGAGGTAGGTCTTGAGGTCCAACAACATGCCTTTCTGAACACAGTCCTACATGTGACTCAAGCTGAGGGTGAAGATACCATGGAAGGGCTACAGAGAAAGCTAGAACTTACAAGACGAGCCTTGAGATACAACCTTCATGAAAGAGTATTGAAAGAGAGCACTAACCTAAGCATGGATCAACAATGACAATACCTAAGGAAGGTTGGGATCTCGACGGAGGAGTTAGGTTTTAGAGAGCTGTAACAACCAACTCGACCACCTATTGGAGCTCCAACGGAACCAACAAGAAAAGAAGGACCAGACTTCAAACAAGGCCAATATGAAGAAGAATAAATGCAAGTGCCAAGCCTAACACAATAGGTGCAAGCACACACAGAAGAGCAGGGCAAGGAAGCCACCCCCAAGAGGATTGTGGAAAGAAAGTGCAAGAAAAGGGAGTAGGTAGAGCTAGCACAAAGGAAACTCCAAGTAAGGCCATAGCAAGTTCTTGAGTTCTAGGTCCCACAAAGAGAGGAATGCCACCTTGTAAATTGGGCCCATGAATTGGATATTTGGGAATAATGGAAAAATCAACATTGATCCTTTGAGTTCTCTTTCCACTATCCGCATTCTTTAGACATAGTTCTATCTCTACTAAGGATGGTGGAGCAGGTGATCATGCTTGTGCAATAACTAGGGAATAGGTGGATAGAGGAGCAAAGAAGACACCCAATAAGGTGGCAAAGAGAGCTCATAGATTATTGGCAAGATAAGGTTTGGGATATTCCAAAGACTGTTAGTGGTTAATGGCGGCAAAGCTTATGGGACACCAACCTTGATGCTTGGATGGCCTTCTGTGGCACCATACTATATGATTGCAATGACCCTACCTACATGCCATATCCATGGAGAATAGGGGTAGATTAAAACTCAATAATGCATGGCAAGTACGACTTCCCAAGGATCTACAATGTGAATGCAGAAAGCCTAGAGGAGTGCCTAATCTTCAATGAATGAGACATCTTCCCATCCATCACGCACTTCCTCGACTAGTTCTCATCTTGCCATGACCTCGCCTTTATTATCACATGTAATTATCTTAGAGTTCTTAATATTTTGCTTAAAAAAAGCCCACAATGGAAGAGGCCCCACTCTTGCCACTCTTTTTTGATCTAAATGTAGGTATTGATAGTTGTGTGATGGCCCATCTAATGATAAGGGTTGTATTGAGGCTACACTCTTGCCTTCTTTTTGTATGACGATCCTTGAAGATATGAATAATAGCCACTTCACCAGGTGCAACAACCCCTTCATATCAATGAAACCTTTAAATGTAAATGTTAACATAAAAGGCTACTTGTAGAGTAGATCCTTCCTTAGCAAGTCCTTTAGCTCCCCTCAAAATGTAGCTATTAAAGAGCATCAAGATGGGGTTTAGCGTGCTCCCTCTCCCAATGTATCTCCAAAAAAAGGGGGAGGAAAAGAAAGGAAAAGAAAAAGAAAAGAAAAAATAAAACAAAGAAAAGACCCACACAAAGTAAAAGGAAAGGAACAACGAGCTTTTCCATGTATATCAGAGTGCCACAAACATTGCATTTAGGGGTTCTCAAGTTAGATGCATCCGGTGGCCTCGGTTAACCATCTCCATGCCTAAGGCCCTAGCCCTTTCTATTCCCCCACTTCACACTTAGGGCACATCAAGGGTAGGACACACGCAGGGAGTTTGCGATCTAGACCTGTCTCCCTAAGTCACACCCACAGCACCTCCCCTGTACACAAACTGGGTCCTCAAGTGTGGGACAACGCCACATGCTTCCTTGAGGTTTGACCCAACTCCCAGTTTCATTGGCATGGACACCATGCACTAAGTCATACCCACAACACCTACCCTATACACAAACTAGGTCCTCAAGTGTGGGACAATACCACATGCTTCCTTGAGGTCGACCCAACTCTCAATTTCATTGGCACGGACACCATGCACTACATAGTGAGGTAGACACACTCCTAGGTAGTGCACTTCCTTTTTATTTTTCAGGTATACTTAACAATTGCGATCAACCACCAACATCGAAGGCCCCAATCAAATCTGTTCTTGGCCTCTACAATCTCTCATCCAATTTTATGATGCTTCTTCTCCTCGTCGAATCTCCATAAAGCCCCATCACTGACCCACATGGCAACCCTTCAACCACCCAGCCCTCACCGATATGTGCAGCAAGTGCCATGGGACCAACACTTGGCTAGGAGGGGGTAATGTTAACCCCAGTGCAAATAAAGCAAAAAGAAAATTTAAAGACAAAGGGCAAAGCAGAAAAAGGCGGCCCGCCGATTGAAGAAATAGGAGGAAAAAAATACCAAAACCACAAGGATAACCTTAAAAGTTCAAGGCAAGCGCAAAAGAGAAAATATGCATTTTAAATATAAAAGCACACTCTGAATCTTTATAAAAGACGCCAGGCTCCCTCTTGTGCAATTTGTAAATGTAAACGGGCATGGTTGAAGGCACAATGCAAATAGGAAGGAAATAGAAAAATAGGACCTAGGCTAAATTGGCTGGGCATGTGAAAAAGAGATGGGTGCCCAAAGGAGATTAGGGTTAGGGTTTTGTATAAAAGGCAAAAAGTGAATGAAGAAGCTCGTTCTTGTTTGGAAAAAACTAGCTCTCCTATTCTCTTCTTCTTCTCATCCTTGCTTGCTTGAGCTTGTGCTTGAGAGAGGGAGTGTGAGGGAGTCAGTGTGTGAGGGTGAGGGACCGTGGTGGAGAAGCTCTCCATCTTCTCCTCTCTTCTTCTTCTTTTTCTCTTCTTTTCTCTTGTCTCACATGCGGTAATGGCGCATTGTTAACCCCAAGTCAAGATGGCAAAAGATGGAGAAAAAGCAAAGAAAGATGAAGAAAGAGCAAAGACACGCAAGCGGCCTCTAAAGATGAACCCGGGCAAAAAGTGCAACCTTAAAAGAAAAGGCGCCTCAAAAAACTGGGAAAACCCTTGTAAAAGAGCGCTAGGCTCCCTCCTATGCCCATTGTAAAATATTAGATGGGTGTAGGCTGGAGGCATGGGGCTAAAAGATGAAAATAGAAAAAGGACCTTGCCACAATGGCCGGTCATGTAAAAAAGGGATGGGTGCCCATGGGATTTTAGGGTTTGTATATATAAAGTTCAAAAAGTGAATAAGAGATCATTCTTTGGTGTGTGGCAAAAGGAATCTTCTTCTTCTTCTCTCCTTCTCACCTTCTTGCTTGTGTATGCTCTTGAGAGAGGGAGTGTGAGAGTGTGAGGGAGTGAGTATGTGTGAGAGTGAGGAATCAAGAGGGTGAAGCTCTTCACCATCTCCTCTTCTTCTTCTTCTCTTCCCTTCTCTCTTCTTGCGCGCGCGGCTATGGAGGATGGAGCTTGGAGATGGAGGAGGCTTGAGGATGCTTGAGCAAGCATCTAGGATCGTGGAGCTACCGGTGTGTGGAAGAGAGGAGGCAACTCATATCGGCACTAAGGTAAGCTCACTACAGTCGTAGGATCGACGACGTGTTGGCTAGGTGAGAGATAGCCATTAGAGCTCACTTGGAACACTTGAAACAATAAGCGGTCCATGGGTCTTGGCGGTTGAGTGAAGGCTCCCACATTTTGGTTCCGTTGCCGGAACCAACAGATTCAAGCTTGAGCACTAGCGCGCCTCATATCGAGCATCGAAGTAAGGGATTCATCCCCAAAATGGAGCTTGAGATAGGTAGGAAGTTTGGGTTTTTTGATCTTAAAAACAAGTAAGTATTTTGGGTTATTTTGTTGGTTTGATGATTAGGAAACATGGAGAAATCATTTCAAATTTTTGCTTTCGATTCTTGTTGCGTTTAGAGTAGGTTAGGATTAGAAAATCACACCGGAGAAGGGTAGGGTTTACTATTGCAAAACATGGCAAAACATGGCAAAAATAGTGCAAAAATGGCAACAAGCTCGCTTGTGATGCCTAAGATCGGCAAGTGAGTGATTGGGGGCGTCAACACCATACCCGGGAAGGGGTATAAGAGCCAAAAGGCCAAGGAAGCACTCATTTGCAACAGTTCAGTGTGAAAGAGAGAGAGAGAGAGAGAGAGAGAGAGAGAGAGAGAGAGAGAGAGAGAGAGAGAGAGAGAGAGAGAGAGAGAGAGAGAGAGAGAGAGAGAGAGAGAGAGAGAGAGAGAGAGAGCTATCGGCCGATTCGATTCAATCGCACCAACGACAAGCTCGTCACTCCATCCAGGTATATGAATCCCTTCTCTTACTCCCTTAGGTAGGATCTGGAGGGTTATGCCTAGTATGATTGAGTGAAGCACGAGAAACGATCAAAATCGAGTTTGCACTGTTTACGTGCACCGCACTCGGCCCGTCCGAGTGGCCACTCCTAGGCCGAGTCCCAAAATCGACCCTCGGCCCCTCGCCATTCGGTCCGTCTGACCAAAACCCTAATCAGCCTGTCCGAGTCTATAATTCGGACCATGGACAAACTCGACCCTCGGCCATGTATCAAATTCGGCCCTCGGCCCACTTGCCTCGGCCTGTCCGAACAACCTTATCCGAGTCAACCACTCAGCCTGTCCGAGTGACTCCGTCCGAGTGACTCTGAGCGACTCCGAGTGACTCCCTCCGAGCGACTCCATTCGAGCGACTCTGTCCGAGTGACTCCGTTCGAGTCCACCCTCGGCAATGCGCCTCAACCCATCGGAGTAACCCACTCGGACCCTGCAATTCGGACTAGTTGGGCCGAGTGTAGATTTTTACCAGATTTTCAAAAAATTGACTTGACCCAGCTAGGACTCACCAGCTCAAACTGTTGAAAGCCCGTAGGGTGCTCAGAACTTGATTTTGGCACGCGGAATAGGCAAAATCATAGGGCACCGCTACTTAGCAGCTAGAAGTGGGCAGTTGCGAGACCCGGAGGTTTAGACGTGACCCGCTGAGCTATAGGGCCTGATCGGACAAAAAACAAACGAGGCAACATCTTAGGGAAACCCGAAACCCGGACAAGACGGCCAAGAAGTTGACCAACAAGCCTATTCGGCCCAAAACAATGCGAGAGTGTGTAAGACGACTAGGAAGTGGCTGCTGCACTCACCCTGAATTTTTGCACTTGAAGTACACATAAGGAAACGAAAAGCCTAATTGAGCACGAGTGCACGAGGAAAGATAGATTGAGTGGCCATAAATTGAGGATTGTATTAAATAACTGAAGGAACTCACCCAGATAAACCACTCAAGGAACCCACCAATAGGAGAGAACCCAATACATAGACAAACCATCAACGCATAGGAGTAGGACCAAGCAAGGGATGTCGACGAAGTGGATCTAATGAGCCTACTGAACTTGATCGATAGCTTGGTGGAGCACGACAACTCGACAATGGCAGAAGAAAGTCCAGACCGCAAATATAGCAAGGAATTCGACTTAGGAGCCTTTCCAGATTCAGTTCAGCACAGCTGGTCCAGTAGTTACAACGCTCATGCTCGGTACGAGCACCACGGTAGGATGGTGGACTCTATCATTACAGATCTAGAAGAGGAGAGAAAGATGGCCCGCAAACCATGGCTGAGTACAATAGGGATCAGCAGGCTAGGAACCAAAGGCAAGGCATGGAGGTGCGAGAGGTGCAGCGGGTACTGAACTTGGCTGGCAGGAATTGAACGGACCATGAGAGGGCACTAGAAGGAGACTTAACGCTGAGTGAGCTTCTTATGAAGTGACTGCTCGATAACACGGCTACAGAGCAAAATGCCACGGCTCTAGCGACATCGCTGCTCGCAGGATTAGGAGCAAACCAGGGCTCAAAGAGCCAGGTTAAAATCCCTATTATTGCCAAGCAACTCGATAAGTACCAGCCCCATGACGATCCCTACAGCTTTGTCGAGTAGTTCGAGCAAGTCTGCGAAGCCAACGGTCTCAATGACTTGACTCAACGCTCTCAAACGTTCGGGCTTTTCTTGGGCAACAAAGGTAGGACATGGTATACGAGCTTAAATAACGCAGAGCGATCCAACTTCGATGGCCTCAAGGATCTCTTCATTAAGAGATTTGCTGAGCCCGGATACTCCGATAATCTACTAGTACGCTTGATGAACATCAAGCAGAAAGAGAAGGAGGACATTCACGATTACGTGACCCATGCACGGAGTCTCTTCAAGAAAATCCCTACTGGAGAGCGACCGACTAAAAGAGCAGTGTCAACTGTATTCATCAGCGGGATTCAGAACGAGGAACTATACAAGGCTTTGGCAGGCAACTCGAGCTTGCAGTGAGATGCACTAGGCCGGGTCTTTGAGGAGGCCATCTGAGTTGACGATCAGCTGAAGGAGCGGAGCTCCAGAGGCGTGAACCTAGAGGAGACCAACTCGCAGAGCTCAGAGAGAGCGTCAGCCTCGAGTGAGCGATCAGCACCATCATCCCAGGATAAGGGGAAAACCACAAAAAAGAATCAAGACTTGGCTAACGTTAGAATGGAACTAGCCAAGTTGTAAGATATGCTGAGACGACCAATGTGCCCACACGTCCAATGCGTGTACTGTGGCGGAAACCACTTGCTAGCCGAGTGTCAAGACCCTAGGTCATGACCTTGGCTAACTGCAGTAGGTTCGGTCATGACGTTGCGCATTGTAGACTGCCAAGGAGACTTCCATACTCACAACCATACGGCCAGCCTTACCTAGTGAACATGCCGCAGCCATTTTTTGGAAGGGGAGCCCCATTGGCCCTCCCCACGCCCAATGACATTAAACCGGCCGTTCCTAGGATGGAAATAAATCCTACAGGCATTCCTAGCCCACCCACCGAGTGACGCTCTTGTCCACTATGTGGAAGAACCAAACGAGGAGGAAGCTTACATATGCCCTTACGTTTGGCATGATGAGGAGGGCAATGCTGTCCTCATGGACTATCGCCCCGTCTTGGTGATGGCGTTAGTAAGGGCCTAGGAGAGCAGACGCAGGATCCAATCACGTGTTGGACTTATGGCCACCCAGGTCATGTCTCATCGCGTTGCCTTGAGAGGGAGTAGCAAAACAGAGATAAGGCTAACCAAAGGTGTGCTGAGTGCGGAATCACCCATCTTTTCATCGACTACCCCAGGCGAAAACCGTCATCTAGCTCAGCCAACAAACCATCGGTCCCATGGGGCTGTTTGGTGTCGAGAACCACGACGAGGAGGCCACGCCTATTCCCTTGTGGGTCATGACCCATGCCCAAAAAAAGCAGGATGGCATCTCTCTGCCAGGACCTAGCAATCTTGATACAGCCTCGATAGGGAAGAAGAGCCATAGATGGCGGAAGAGGAAGTCAGAAGCTAAAATCGCACTAAAAACAGAGAGTGTTACAACTCTACCTACTGGAAAGATGGTCTCCAATGCAGAAGCGGAGACGTCAGCCCCTAAGATGGCCGAAAAGGGAAGCGCTAAGGTAGGTGAATACCCACACCCAAAGCGACAATTAGAGGCCATAGAAAAGGTGAGAGAATGGGTGAGGGAAGCCCAAGAACACCTAAAGGACGTTGAGCCCATCGTAGAGGATAAGAATGAGAGAGAGAGATAGAAAAAGAAGAAGGAGAGAGAGAGAGGAAGAAGAAGAAGAAGAAAGAGAGAGTGAGAGATAGGTGAGAGAGAGAGAGAGAGAGAGAGAGAGAGAGAGAGAGAGAGAGAGAGAGAGAGAGAGAGAGAGAGAGAGAGAGAGAGAGAGAGAGAGAGAGAGAGAAAGTTATATTAACGTCTTCTAAAGACCAAAACTGGCCTATGAGCCAAACTGTGATACAACCGATGAGGTCCAGCTATCCAAAATAAAAGTGTTGAATGAAAAGCTAAAAACTGGAAACTGAAAATACAGTGCTGTGAGTGTGATAAGTGTTGTGTATGTGTATGTGCGTATGTAGCTTTGGAACTCCAGATAATGGCTACAAAAGGGGAACAAATGTCGGCTGTGATAGGGGAACAACTGTCGGCTGTGATAAAGTGGTGCGATGTGTATATGTAACAGATGTAGGGAGATATACTATCCTGGGATGTAGTAGCAGTCGTCGAAGTCACTAATAGCAGGTGATCCCTCTTGGATGCAGGATGTGGTACATCGGCGGTGGAGAAAGAGCAAACTAGAGATCTGAGATCCAATGTGTCGAGTGTCGTTGGATCTCAGTCTGCTCTCGATGTAGATCAAGAATCCTCCAGATCTCCTGTCCATGTGGCTGTGGGGTCCGAAACCCACGGATCCTCGTACGGCGCCGGGTACGTTGGTCCTCAGCCTGCTGTAGTGTGAGCCCGGAGGTCTAGCTGGAGGCTGGTACAGTAGCTCTCACTCTGTCTGTCTGAAAGAATTGTGTAATAGTCGTCTGGGTGGGCCCCTCTCTAACTGGGACCCGATGTGTGCTCTGCTCTCTCATGTGCCATGCCTCTCCCAGAAAACGGCCAAATGATCTGTGATCCATATTAGTCATACATCCCTGAAGTGAGCTGCTCAATGTGTATCTAGATCTCAACTCTGAGTATGCCGGGCATCTGAGAACAAAATGCTCCTCACTCTCCATCTCTGATCTGCAAAGGGGGCATATCCTCTCCTCCCGTGGGATGCCACTGGCTCTGCCACTCTCAATCATAAGCTGATGTGATGATACCCTGAGCTGTCCAATAAGAACTCTCAATCGATGTGGCATATAGATCTGCATATATCTCAGAATCTCTATGAATCCCTGCTCTGATATACTCAAGAACTGTGTATAATAATGTGCCATCTTCGATGGCAGTGGCTGTGCAGGGCTGACCCATGTCCTCTGTATATAAAAATGCCATATCTCCTGTCTGATGACTCTGTTCCTCTCAGAGAGAGAGAGGGTGTAAGTGGGAGCCTGAGTATCATATAGAAGAGGTGGGAGTCTATCAATGTCCAGCCCATGTCTGTCAAACCAAGCTCTAGTCTGTGCATACCATGATGTGGTATCCCCCGCTCGAGCCATCTTCTGAGATGCCATATATGCTCTATATGCAATGCGATCTCTGTCCATATCCTGAAATCTGTGTAGGAAGCAGACTGTTTGAAATAATGCCTCGATTAGCATGGGCGGTGTGGCAAGCTCTGCTCGCACAATACCACCCAACTAACCAATCTACTAACTAACTAACTAAGTGTAAAAATTACACGGCGCAGCGAACAGAATCTGAGAAAGAGATAGAGATAGAGAGTACACAACATATAAGAGGAGAATTAGAAAATTTCTTTAGCTCCAAACAACTGATACAGAGATGGCTTTTTCCACCCATGCACTTTCATATGAAGCTTAGATGGCGATGCAGACAGAAGATAGGTGAAGAGCTTAAGGCTAGCTGGAACAAATCTGACTGGGTGAAAGATAGATAATCGATGGCTGTGAAGGGGTTTCGCTTTTATATCCTGAGAAGGCGGTTAGGTCGGCATGACCGACCTACCATGTGAGCCTCCACTAGTCGGCCAGGGAATATTCCTACCAGCTTAACTACTCAGTCCAACCCAAAGATTAGACCCACAATGATCACCTTTTTGCCATCCAGTCACATAGACCTCATCTGATATACAAGTTAGGACTCAACCAATGTCCGGGCTCACATTTGGCTTCTCCTCATAATGGGGGCCTTACAACTTTGAGCACCATGGATCATTGGTGGCACCTTATGAGGGTGGGGCATTGAGCATATCTAACACCCCCCCTCAATGTCCACCCATAGGTGAACTATCTCCTCGGCCCAATGCCGAGTCTTTGAAGATGAACTTGAAGCAGATCCTTTGTAAGTGATTTGGTGAAGATATCCACTCCATTCTCCTCTGTTGGATAGTAGACCAGTTCCACTATCCCATCCTCCATCAAATCATGCACATAGTGATATTGGATCTCTATATGTTTGGTGTGTGCATGAAACACTGGATTTTGACAATGGCAATGCAACTCTGATTGTCACATCTCAGCACAGTTGGTTCTTCATCTTGCACTCCCATATGCCATAGGATCCTTCTCAACCATACTGCTTCACATGCAGCAAAACAAGTTGCCTAATACTCTGCTTCGGTATAAGACAATGCCACTGTTGGTTGCTTCTTACTAATACAAGAGAAAATTCATGAACCCAAAGAGAAATAATAACCAGAAATTGACTTCCTGGAATCACTGTCTCCTGCCCAATCTGAGTCACAATTCCCCACAAGAGAAGTTCCGAAACTGTATGTGATACCATAGTCAAGAGTTTCCTTCAAGTATCTGAGCACCCACATCCCAGCCTTCCAATGACTCTCATGAGGTTTGTTTGAGAACCTGCTCAAAACACCAACAACAAAATTGATATCTGGTCTGGTATTACACAAGTAGATCAGACTACTGACCATCCTCCTATACCTCCCAATGTCTGCTAGTGCTGATGTATCTTCAACGGATAACTTTGCATTCACCTCCATAAGTGTAGCTATCTCCTTGCACTCGGTCATGCCAAATGCCTTCAAGATCTCCCATGCATAATTATTCTGAGAGATGAAGATCTTTCTTGGCTCTTCTAGACTTCAATTCCCAAACAATAGTGCAGGAAGCCCAAGTCTGTCATTTCAAACTCAGAACTCAAAGCCTTTCGAGTTTGGTTGATCATATCTTCATAGTCACTTGTAATAAGAAGGTTGTCCACATATAGGACAACCACTACAGACTTTTCAACATCCCTATAAACATACAAGTTAGCAACTGAGGCACATCTTTTGAAGTTTAGGTTTAAAAAGAACTTATCTATCTGCTGCTGGTACCATGCTCTGGGGGCTTATTTCAACCCATACAATGCCTTCTTTAGCTTACACACTTTGTTCTCAGAATGGGGGGCCTCAAACCCCTAGTGGCTGAGCCATATACACCTCTTACTTGAAGTCACCATTTAAGAACGATGACTTAACATCCATTTGGTAAACTGGCCACTGCAAGTACTATGTGAATAGTGGTCATTCTGCGCAGTTGGGGCAAATGACTCTTGAAAATCAAACCCTTCAACTTGTGAAAATCCTTGTGCAACCCGTCTAGCTTTGTAGTTTTCTAAGGTACCATCAGCCTTGTACTTTACCTTCCAGAGCCACTTGGTGCCAATAACCTTCCACTTTGCTAGCCAATCCACTAGCTCCCAAGTGTCATTCTTCATTATGCTGTCATACTTAACTTACATAGCTGCTTTCCATGCTAGATCTGCAAGTGCTTCTTCTAAGTCAGTTGGCTCCTTTACTTCTCTCATAATCTCAGCCAACATCAAGGCCATATTGACTATGTGAGCAAAAGCCCTCCTTTGCTCCTCTATTCTCTGAGACCTCCTTGGTTCGTCTGCCTTTTCCTCAATGGATGTGGGCATAGGATTATTATGGTCATAGAGCTGCTTCACCCAACGCGGTAATGGTTTTTTCCAGTGGGATGATGTCAGGTTGGTGAACTTTTTCCTCATCATCTGAAGATGATGCTTCCTCCTCCTTAAGAATAGGGATAGCTCTCGGGACAGGTTCATAGTGGACTACTTCTTCACTTGATGATAAAGTGGAAGAACTTGCCTTCTCCTCCTCCATTGTATGTAGCTGCTCCTTGAGCACTACATCATGGCTCGCGATGATCTTCTTTGCCTCTTGGTCATATAATTTGTAAGCCTTCTGCTCATCACTATAACCCAAGAAGATACATTTTCTGATTTTGGTTGTAACTTGTTTCTCTTCTCATCTAGAATATGTGCATAACATTCACATCCAAAAATTCTGAAGTGCAAAACAAATGGTTTCTTACCAATGTAAGCCTCATGAGGTGTTTTTTCCTTGAAAGTCTTTGTGTAACTCTGATTTAATATGTAGACTCCAGTATTAACAACTTCAGCCCAAAAATGGCTAGGCAATCCCTTACCCTTTAGCATGCATCTTGCCATCTCCAAAATGGTGTGATTCTTGTGTTCCACAACACCGTTCTGTTGAGGTGTGTGAGGCGTCATCAATTGACACTTGATCCCTTTGCTCTTGCAAAAGTCTTCAAACTCCTTTGAGTTGAACTCACCACTATCATCTCTTCTAAATTTCTTCACACTTTTCCCTGTTTCATTCTCAACAAGTGTTAGCCATTCTTTAAACTTACCAAAAGCTTGAGCCTTATCACGAAGGAAGTACACCCACATCTTCCTATTGTAGTGGTCGATAATCAACATAAAATAAGAAGATCCCCCCAAGGCCTATGTAGGCATCTTTCCGCACAAGTTAGCATGCACCAACTCTAGAGAAGCCTGTGCTCTATTCTTGCTTTCTTGTGGAAATGCCTTTCTCTGTTGCTTGCCCATCATACAAGCTTCACATGGTTCCTTCAATTCAGTCATTGTAGGTAGGTGAGTAACCATACCTTGCTTGTGCAACTCCTTCAACACTGCAAATCCAATGTGTCCAAACCTTTCATGCCAAAGCTTACTTGTACCCACTCCAACGGTGGCTGTAAGAGCACTTAGCTCATATAGGTTGTTCCTTCTTTCTCCTTTGCCAACAACTTTGCCATCATTGTCAAGAATTCCTGCACATGTCTTTTTGAACCTCACTTCATGACCAAGATCAATTATGGTAGCAATTGATAACAGATTTCTCCTAATTTCAGGAACTTACAACACATTTGAAAGCTTTTGACATCACCATTTGCAGCAGCAAATGAAATAGTGCCTGTGCCCGTAGCAAGGCATTTTGCATCATTTCCAACTGTCACAGTGATGGATTCTTGTAGAGGCTGCATAGAACTGCATAGAACAGTGATGAAATAGTGCCTGTACCCGTAGCAAGGCATTTTGCATCATTTCCAACCATCAGAGTGATGGATTCTTGTAGAGGCTGCATAGAACTGCATAGAACAGTGATGGATTCTTGTAGAGGCTGCCCATAGCAAGGCATTTTGCATTATTTCCAACCGTCTCATAGTGATGGATTCTTGTAGAGGCTGCATAGAACTGTATAGATCTTTCTTGTTGGTCATGTGACGAGAGGCCCCACTATCCAACACCCATGAGTCAGTGGTAGATTCTTCTTGCGCAAAGGAGCACACCTCTTCAATGGTCGCCATGAATAACTCCAACTCTGCTTCAATTGTATTGGCTATCTCTTTCCCTTTACTTTTAAGGGTACCATTATTTTCATCTGCCTTCTTGACACGACAATCTACAATTGCATGTCCTTTCTTCTTGCAGTAGAAGCACTCTCCTTGAAACTTCTTCTTACCGCCCTTCTTCTTTTTGTCACCATCATTTTTGGTAGAAGAACCACCTTTGCCTTTTGCATTGGCAGAGAATGCAGCATCTCCATTGTTGCTTCCTTCTCGCGCCTTCAACCTCAACTCCTCCTCCAGCAATAATGCCCAAAACTCCTCAAAACTCAAAGCTTGAGGTCTCACCTAAGTATTAAGGATAGTTACTAGTCCATCAAACTTTTGTGGATAAATCCGAAGACACCTCCGAGCTAGCTCCTCACTAGTCTTTTGTATCCCAGCACTAGCCATCTAGCCTCGCAGGTTCTTAATTCGACCGATGAATGCTTCAACTGTCTCTCCTTCAGTAAACTTCTCCGCTGCTAGTTGATTCTCCAAGTTTTGAATCCTTTTTTGGTTTCACGTTTCATACTAACTCCTCAGTACATTCCAAGCCTCTGATGCTTTGGTTCTATGCTGAATCAAAGTCAAAACACTATTAGAATAGCTTGTAACTAAGGCACACAATGCATCTGCATTTGGAGGAATCATCACACTAGGATTTGATGGGTCAGGGGTAGGCTATGGTTCTACATCAGTCCATAGCACAGTCTCCAAAAGCTCATTAGAATCAAGGATAGTTGTAATTTTGAACTTCCACAAGGTATAGTTTCTACCATCTAACTTTTCTTCCCTTGATTGCTCAAAAGTACATGTAATCTGCAACCTATTTGCAGATAAACCTTATGTTTGCTTCCTGCAAACACCTCAAAAATTACAGATTCAAAATCTGTAACCTGTGCACCCACTTTCCGTCAATACAGCCAAAATCACAATGTACCTTGAAACTGATGTCCGCAACCTGCCGCAACCTTGCGGCTCTAAAATGGGACCTGATTCTTCTTCTTCACTTCAGCCTTCAAAATCAGCCTCTCTTAGTGGTACGGCTCTAATACCATGTCAAGAATTGCGTGGTGGGGGCCTTTGCTTGAGCTGCTGTGCCAAACACACACTGCATACATAAGAGGAAGCTCACTCAAGAACACAAGAAGAGAGATGGAGGCCAAAACGTTTTCTTGCTGATTTTTTCTTCTTCTTCCACACACTATACAATATACACAAAGTATGGATAAGATACAACATAAAGGAAAGTGGCCTTTTAAGTCAAACAGTGCATAACCGACTACACTAATCGACTGGTGTTATATCTTTGCCAACTGTAGGTAGGTGTAACAAACTAATATAATAAGTGATAAGTCAGTGGCTATGTGAGTATCATAATGACCACCAACGTGCTAAGTGTATATGTGCAGACTCATATAGCCAGGCGGTCCATCATCAATGTCCGCACGTGTTGAGCTTGCCATCTCAATAATTTATAACAGTAAATCATTACTATACAACAGTGGGCTGAAGCCTATTACTTCATGTTTGCTTATGCCTCTTGCAATCGGGACATGCTTTTGAGATGTACTTTGACGTATTGATCACCAGGGATCGACATAGAGCTTGGATTTGCTCTTGGATCATTGGTTGATCTTGACCTCCACTTTGTAGCACTTGAATCTCCATCTTTGGATATACTTTGGCATGTACCTCACTTATGTCTGACCGGTCTTGACATGCTTGATCTATGCCACTACTACATGCCCGTTACATTGTTTGGAGTTGGATGCTACTGAGCCTTACTTGGGCTTGATTGCTTGAAGCTTACTTTGGCTATTTCTTGACTTGCCAGAGTTACAATGTGGATATACTTGATGTCTATGGATGCTATATGGCCTATATGCTCATGAGGTCTTATTGATGCTTGATCTTGGCTCTTCTGGTACTGGTGCTCTCATATGTCCTTGTTGAGCTTCTTTGCTTGATATTTATGGATTTTGTGCCAATGGAAGCATCTTTGGATACATGACAGACATTGAGCATGCGGCTTACGATACTTGAGCATTCAGATACTTGAGATTGGGATATTCACTTGGATGTTGCATGGTTGATATGCCATGGTCCTCAAGATGTACTTGGGCTGATTTAGGCTTTGCAGTTCCTGAGCATACACCTATTTATGTTAGGTCTTGCCACTGTTGTGTACACTTTGCTCTATTACACAGAGGGTGCTAATAAATAGATTTATTTGAAATGCTTGGTTGTTTGCTCAATGTCCGTATGACTGTCACATGCTGATTTATGCCCGCTTGATGTTGGTTATACTTTGACAGTTAGTGGTTGCCCTGGTGCATTCATTTTGCCTACAATTTGCTCTCATTGTAGCTGGCTATAATTTATTATAGAAAGTAGTTATGCATGGACTGTGATGTATTTTTCATGCTAAATCATCTTGATTTTATGTATTTTTGATGGTACTTGGTGGGCAATATCATTAGCTATTAGTTCGTGGTCATTTTGCCTTGGTTTTGGTGGTATTCTGGCTGTTTACAACAGAAAACAACAAACAAATTTGAACTCTTTGCACCGTTTTGGACTGCAATATGGCATCTTCTTCCACTGATAGTGCTATCTTCAACATCATTAAGCTTGATGGTACGAATTATGCCTATTGGAAGAGCCAAGTTTGGCAGGTATTGGTGTAGAAATAATAGATAAAGCCATTAAGGGTGCATGGTGAGCAGCCTAAAACTATGACTGGTGACGAATGGATGGAGCTTGATGAGTTATGCAAGTCCACCCTCATCTTGTCTCTCACTAAATAGGAGCATTACAATGTGGTTGAGGAAGCACATAGTGCTTGGCAGCTTTGGGATAAGATCAAGAACCTCTATGACAAGAAAAGTCTAGCAAGTTAGATGTATTGACTAAAGCAACTTATGGACATGTGCATGAAGGAGAATATGACGATGTCTATTCATTTGAGTCAGTTCCATGCTACTCTCAAGAACTTGACTTCGCAGGGCATTACCTTCAATGATGAGGTTACTCCATTGTTTTTGCTTGGGACTTTGAGTGAGTCATGGGATGTATTTCACATTACCTTATATGCTCTTGCTACTATTTTGAACTTGCCTAATGTAGAGAGTGCTCTTCTGTAGGAAGAGATCAACCGTAAGAACTTGGATGCCTCTCGTGTGTCACATAATTTGACTGTTAGAGGTAGAGATGGTAATGGAAAGAATGACCGTGGGAATGGCTGTGGCAGAGACTCGCAGAAGTCTAGGTCTAAGTCGCATGGTAAGTCACGCAGCAAGTCTTGTGGGAGAAATGCTAATGTGACATGTCATCATTATGATAAGAAGGGTCATATATGCCCATAGTGTGTCATGAGTTGCGCAATGAGAAGCGCAAAGAGAAGGGAAAATACAAAGTACTGGAAAAGTCCTCTAATCACAGCATGGTACCTATGAAATCGAGTGTGAAAATCGAGAAGATAAATGGGCAGACTGATGACTTCGATGGGGAGTACATACTTGCAGCTAGTTCTTGTGATACTATGCCATTGACCGAGGTTCACTCTATGTATGCACAATGATGGCTTTTGGATTTTGGTGCTTCATTTCATGTTACACCATGTCGTGATTGGTTTCACTTCTACCACAGTATCGCTAGTTCGATTTGCTTGGGTGATGACATGTCACTTGCTATTGTTGGCATTGGGGATGTACGACTGTAGTTCTCTACTGGCAGTACTTTTTTGTTATAGGATGTACGTCATGTACTTGCGCTTACACGCATTCTTATGTTTGCAGGGCACCTTGATGATGCTAGGTTTCATGTTTCATTTGGGGATTCTGCCTGGAAGATCACTTGTGGGAAACTTGTGATTGGCTAGAGGTGCCAAGGCTGGCAGCCTCTATCCTCTTGTAGTTGATGGTTCCTCTATTGATCATGTTTTGTTAGTGGATTCCATCCCACATGTATCTCTTTGGTATGCCTGTTTGGGCCATGTGTCCTTGAAGGGAATGAAAATGCTTTCTGGTTTTGTAATACTTACTACCCCTTGACTATGCATGTTTTGATTCATGTGAGCATTGTCTTTATGGAAGACAATAGACTAGAAATACACATAAGAAGTCTGGTAGGACACTCATGAGTGAGCCCTTGGCATTGGTACATTCGGATGTCTGTGGGCCCATGCCCTGTCATTCTATGGGTGGTGCAAAGTATTTTGTGATGTTTATTGATGATTTTTTGCATAAAACCCCACCCCAGAATGGTTTGGCTGAGTGGATGAATAGAACCATCCACGAGCGTGTACACAGTATACTTAGCCATGCAGGCCTACCACATAGCTTTTGGGATTAGGTAGTTAGTACAGCTATGCATATCATCAATAGATCACCTTCTAGTGTTTTGGAATTCCAGGTTACAGAGGAGGTATGGATCGGGAAACCTCCATCTTATGTGCATCTACGTGTCTTTGGATGTGAGGTATTCTGCCATGTGCCCAAGGACAAGCGTAGTAAGCTAGATCCTAAGAGTGTCAAATGCATTTTCCTTGGTTATGGAAATGTAGGCGAGATGGGTTATCGCCTCTGGGATCTGTAGGCGCGGAAAGTCATCTGCAGCCATGATGCAGTATTCCATGAAGACAAGATGCATCGGCAACTTGAGAAGGTGGTAGAGATACGCAGGGTTATATTCTAGGAGGCGCCATGTGCTCCTACACAACTAGTTGGACAACTTGCAGAAAAAATTGGTACACATGGCCAGGGCATTGGATAGGATGCTAGACATGTAGCAAAGCATGCAGTGAGACGGTATACTAGAGCTAGACGTCCACCTGATAGATTTGAGCCCTTGATGCATTATGTCTTTGGTTACATATGCAAGAGAGCCGCTCACCTATGATGAGGCTATGCGCAGGGGTGACAGTCACTCCTGGAAGAGGGCTATGTAGTCTCAGATGGACTCCCTGCATAAGAATATGATTTGGCATTTGGTTGCATTGCCTCAGAGGGCAAGAAGGCTTTGCCATGCAAATGGGTGTACAAACTAAAAAGTATTTGGGCACCCCAAGTTGGCTTATAAGGCAGGACTTGTTGCTAAGGGTTTTAAATAGGAACATGGAGTTGACTTTGATGAAGTCTTTTCTCCTATGGTAAAGATGACCACCCTACGCTTGATTTTGGCCTTAGTCGCGTAGCTTGACTTGGACATGTATCAAATGGATGTCGAAACTGCATTCTTGCATGGGGATTTGCATGATGAGATATACATGGAGCAGTCTAAGGGCTTTGCAGGACTTGGCAGGGAGCACCTAGTGTGCAAGTTGAAGAAAAGTCTTTATGGCTTGAAGCAGGCACCTAGGGAGTGGTATCATAAGTTTGATGCTTTTATGTAGTCACAAGGCCATAACAAGAGTGCTATGGATCTGTGTCTTTACATGAAGAAAGCCCGTGATGGCTCGTTGCTTATTTTGGCACTTTATGTGGGTGATATGCTGATAGTAGGGAAATCTCATGATGAGCTAGATGCTCTTAAATCTTAGCCAGAGAAGATATTTGAGATGAAGGATTTGGGATAGACCTCTCACATTCTTGGTATTCGCATTAAAGCGTGACAGGCATCAGTGACTACTCTACCTCTCACAGAGGGAGTATATTCATAAAGTCCTTGAGTGTTTCCGCATGCAGGACATGAAGCCTATTAGCTGTCCATTAGCTTCTTATGTGAAGGTCTCATAGGTCGATTGTCCACAGACAGATTAGCAGAGTGCCGAGATGGCCAAGATCCCTTGTGCATAAGCCGAGGGTAGTTTGATGTATGCTATGATAGCCACTCATCTAGATATTGCCTTTGCAGTGGGTGTTGTGGCACATTATATTGCTACCCCTGGAAAGAAGCATTGGGATGCCATGAAGGGTATCATGAGATACTTGAAGGGCACAACAGATATGTGTATTTGCTGTGAAAGCTAGGATATAGGAGTTGTGGGGTATATAGACTCCGATTATGCAAGACATGCAGGCAGTAGGAAGTCCACTTCTGGCTATGTATTCACCTATGCTGGAGGTGCTGCCTCTTGGATGTCCAGGGTTCAGAAGTGTATGGATCTCTCTACCACTGAGATCGAGTATGTTACAGCCACTAAGGCCTACAAGGAGGCCATATGGTTGGGCCGTTTGGTTCATGACCCTGGGATTGATTCTATACCTATGCTGCATTCGGATTCTATGAGTTCTATTCAGCTAGCCAAGAATCCGGTCTTCCATGCAAAGATGAAACACATTGAGGTGAGGTATCACTTCCTACGTGGGGTCATGGAGGACAAGTCTGTTGACCTTATCAAGATCTCTAGTGATGAACATCTTGTAGATCTACTCACGAAAAGCCTCACTATTGAGCACTTTGCCTTCCTCAAGAGATTGATGGGCGTTGGATGAGATGATGTTTTCCCTCATCCTGTTGTACATGTGTACATTGTACTATCTTTTTGTTTTTCCTTTCACTCTTCACTGGGGCAGATTCACCTTTAAGTGGGAGGTTGTTGGGGGTAAAGGCACCTCTGCCTAGTTTCCCGTGTATTACTACACTGCTAGTACCCACCAGTGCACACTACAGGTGGTAGGCGCCCGCCACCACCACTTTATTCTTTATTCTTTTAGTGACAATTTGAATAAAGGAAGGCATGGTCACACATTGTGAGTGTTCGAGTTCCCATTTTGTGTCTCTCTCTTTCTTTCTCTTGCTCTCCCGCCATAGCTCTTCTAAGAAAGCTTGGATCCTTCTCACCTTTCAGGATTTGCTAAGAATGATAGTGTAACTTAGGGACTCCTAAGGATCACAAACAAGACAAAGAGATGTCATGTTAATTTCCCATGCAAGAAGAAGTTTTCCTATGTAATATATTATATACCATAAGCTCCTAAGCCATGGTTAATGTGTGCCCTAAGGTTTTATGAGGATCTAAATGTGCAAGGGATAGTGATCCTAGGGATTTCTATGGTGCATCCTAGGGTTTTTGATGTTAAGAGTAGTGTGCCCTATGTGTATAAGCAAGAATTTTGGGCTACCTGAGATGAGTCAAGGAATGTATTACATGTACTAGGTGGGGCGAGGGTGGATTAGAACCTACCCAAGGTTATAGATACATGTATTTGCATACCTTAGGACATGTAGTTGTAGCTAGGTACAAACCTAAAGACTTGTGTTGTGCCTAGGGTTTCAAGTGCGTGGGTTCAAGGATTAGGATTTACTTAAGGATGAGGCTATTGTATCCTAGGTTATCACTAGAGGATGTCCGACTTGAAGTGGTCATGTTTACATGCCTAAATGTGCATTGTAAATAAACACATAATGTATATTCCCTTACTTTAAAGTGGGCTAAAGATGGAATATGTGTCTAAAGATGGTGCAAATGCAAATAGGAATCTAGCTAAAGGCCTAGAATAGGCTATGGTTACAGTGAGAGTAAGTATTTGAAAGAGTTTTTTCTAGGAAGCATAAGATGGTGCCTCCTTAGTGTGTCTAATGGTTGTGTATATGTGGTTAAATAGAAGTTCCTCCTAGTGTGCAAGTGTAGCTTGTCACTTTAGGTGCGGGGTGTGTGCTAATGGCCTTCATATATCCTAGTACAATGACACTATGCATGTGAATATGCTACCCTTATGCCATAGTCATCCCTAGCTGTGGTCCCTTATGCTTGATTGATGATTTTCCAATGTGCACTAGTGTGGGCAATAGTGTGACCTATTGAGCCTTTGTGCATAGATATGTGTACATGAAGGGCACCTGGACCATATTATAAACCTTGAGGTAGATGAAACCATGGGGTTAATAGGTCATTAACAATATCCCAAGATGATAGGCTTGCAATGATGTGTATGATTTTGATTTGTATGTGTAGACCCCCTATGTTTTAAGTGTAATTAGATATATTATTGGTTCATCCTAATGAACCCATGATAAACATTGACGTAAAACACCCAAGGATAAACCATGGGTTTATTGTGGAAAATGGTGATTACAACATTATTGCAAAACATAGAAGAACATGTAGATGGCTAACTAAATTGTCCCAAAGCTGGGTATGATACCATAGATCATGCAATACATAGGCAGGAACAGCACATCGATTATGCTATGTGACATCTTGATCATGCCACCTTTTTGAAGATTGACAGTCATCGCTTACTACAGTGAATAGAAGGCACTGTCATGAGCCATGTTTGGTTGGAAATAGAAAATCCCTATTAGAGCCCCATCCTCTATATCATGGCTTTCAATGATCTCTATTAGAGAAATAAATACACAGGAGAAGAATTACTCAGCCATGAAGGCATTGAGAACACTTCCACACCATCATAGCACTCGACTTCATCATCAGTGTTGTGAGGGGGGAAGAAGAGGGGGTTTTTCTAGGGAGAAGAGGGTATTAAAATGATTATGTGAACATGTGAGAATTCAAGGTGAGGTGCAGTAGAATTGTCATGAAGGAGACATGTTTTTTTTGTGTGTTTTTGATAGGCAATGGTTGTAAAGGCATAAGGTACCTTGGGTGCAATAACTTTCCCATGAGTATGAGCGTGTGTGCATGTGGCCTAATGATAAGCGTGTGCCTATTTTTGTGAGCCATCCCTATGGAACTATGGCTATATGGGAGCATGTCATTGCACAAGTGCTACTTTGAGTGCACGAATGCCTGTGGACTAAGCCTATTGTATACTAACTTGATCCCATGCCTTATGGACAAGTGTGTCCTATAGTACTTATGAGATTGAGGTATCCAAATTCCAAGAATATGCGTGCACCTAATACCCAATGTGCACGAGGTAAGTACATAAGTACTTATGGGGCTCAAGTGTACAAGTCCTAAGGGGCTTGGGATCAAGTGTAGGTGGCAATTGAACTAAGAGTATAAGTTGGCACAAGTACATAAAGATGGTGGTTGATGTATGATGACACAAATTGAACCTTCATGAGTATGGGACATGTGGAGTCGAGTAGGCTCATGACATGGGGTTGGGCAAGTTTTGGCTGTAGGGGGGAGGCAACTCCAATTAGTTGATATATCGAGATAGTGGAGCTGAGTAGAAGAGGTGGAGTTGAGCAGGGAGCCAGGTAGGATGGAATCCAATAAGGAGCCGAGTGAGGGAGCCAAGTAGGATGGAATCAAGCAAGTATGAGCCAAGTAAGGGATCTAAGTGAACATGGAGATGAGTAAGGGTGGATGGACCTAAATAGCTAGTCGTAGGTGGTACTAGTGCTATTGGAGCTATTCTCATGAAGGGTTTTTTTGGTGGGTTGGGGGGGGGGGTTTAAGGTTCTCTCAAAAAATGAGAAACCCCCCAGGGTCAATTGGGGGGGGGGGGATTTTCTAGTTTTTTAGAAAACCACCCTTTCCATTGAGAAACCCCCCACAAGGGTCAAAGGGAACTCTTTGACATTTTTGGGAGAAGGATTCAAGGTCCACCTCCATCATCCCAAATTTGAGAAAAAGTAGTATATTTTAATATTTTCTTTGGAGGGTTTTTTTTTCAAAAACTCTCTATGCGTCCTCAATTTGCTTTTAAAAATTGAGAACTCTCTAGAAAACTATTTCCTATAGGAAACCCATATGTGAATAGCTCCATTGTATCATGTGTACAAGCAATACTAACTACTCATGCCTAGATTAGTAATTACCTATGCTTAGCCTAGTGCCTCATCATTACAGGATGTGTTCATCTTGCCAAACCCTATTCTAAATATGACAATCTTTGTAAGGTGCCTGCCCATTGGTTGTCCAGGCACACTTTTAGTGGTCTACCGAGAAACAAATCTAAGCATTGCTTCCCGGCACTCCCATGGAATGTTCCGAGTTTTGTCGCCTAGGGTTTCCCGAATCTGCCTCGCAACGGAACGTTCAACCCACTAGGATCGACTTGAAATTTGGGCTCCTAGTGGACAAGGTCTCCTAACAGCATTCTAGCGTCGGATCTTGAATTACTTTATGCAGAGATACCCAAGCCAAAGCAGACCCATGCCGCACTTGGTTCAAAGAGAATGGGAAATGAGAGGGATGCGCCACTCAACCTCTCTACCCGTAGGGCGTAGTCCCATTTTGGTCCCCTAAAATGACACGAGTTGGGTTGTAACCTAACAATACCTAAAGGTCAAATGGCAACAAAATCTTGTGAGAAGCCTCAAAGTTCTCTGGGACCACCCTGTCGTAGGATAGACCCGTCAGGGGTTCCGCCCACCTGCTTCCCTTAATAGCTTTAGTTTTCTAATTAGGTCCTACCACATTTATGTGTGACACTTAAAGTCAGCTTCATTAATTAAGCCTTTTAGGAAACATGGTTCGTTCGCATAACTAGCACAGACACGAAAATAGAGCAAGAAATCTATTGACAAACAAGTTCCTTAACAATCTTTGTCTCCCGCCCATACAGGAGAAATTATGTATCCCTTTTGTCCAACAGAAGTATCCTTTCTGCCCTGCAGAAGTAACTGGTCCAAATCTCATGGCACCACAAATTCAATCCTTTATCTAGAATAGGATCTCCCAACATGCCCAGACGTTGGGGGCCACGGAGGTCTTCAAATCCATTCTAGACCTAGCAAGGGGTGTCCAGATCTCCACCTGACCCGCAAGTTGTCTAAGAGCGAAACATCATTCCCGTGGTTGGCCTTTTCACCACTCGACCTTCGGCCCATGAATCGAGCAGTGCCTTCTTGGGTTAATCTGTAGTGCGATCATGGAGGTGATCCACCCGTGCAACTTATCCTTCCTTAATTAAATCCTTTAGGAATCTAGCACAACAAGGCATTCAGCCCTAATATCATTTTCTAGGAAAACATTCCTTTATCCCCATGGAAACTTGTCATCCCAGGCCCTTGCCATGCATTTACCATAAATCACAAGCACTTGGAACAATCGTTCAAACAACAAACTAACAACCAGTTGAATGTAAAAACATTTAGGATGTTGTTTGATCAACCAACAAAAACCAATTGTATTCTTGCCAAACAATGCAAGAATAAATGTGATAATATTTCCATCACATATCTGCTCTTCCCCTTGGGATCAAAGAGCGATTCTATGTAAAGTTTACTTAACTCTTGTATGCACAATTTTTAATGTCATGACTATGCCATTCATAACCCCTAACCAATTCTCCCTTGTAATTGCTCTATATCAATGAATAAGCCATATGCAACTAGGTGCAATTAACTTTCCTTAATACATGCACTTTGCAAGCTCGATCTTTTGAATATGTGAGATAAAATTTATCCCTTCCAATGACCTATTCTTGTGCATCATAGTATGGGGCCTAACGTATCTCATACGAGAATCAAAACAAGCATCTATCAATTTGGAAATACATTACTTACGACTAGAACTGTAGTTGGATTGACAGTGATGCCTTTGCTCGAAGCTTCATTGCTAGTTGTGGGATTGCCATCCGCATGTGACATTCTTCGCAAGTAGATTCGAGAGATAAAGAAGGTGGAGTAGATTCGAGATAGGAGAGTGTAAGAGAAGATGGCTTAGTCAAAGACCGAGATAGGGAAAAATTGAACTAACTCTCTCCCTCACAGCCTCTAGGGATAACTCCTCTCTCTCTCTCTCTCTCCTTCGCTCTCAAGCTTTCTCTCACAATCTCTTCGAGGGGTATCCTTCTCTCTATCTCTCTCTCTCAGCCTCTCAAGGTCTCCTTATGCTTCTTGTGCCTCCCCATGCCTCAGATTTATAGTGAATTAGAGAAGAGGGCCTGTAACCGAAAAGAGGAGCTCTTTGTGGAGGGGGATCTTGGAAAGATCAGTGATCTAATGCTTAGATCATAAATCTGATGGTTCCATTGGCTCCGAAAGGGGGGGGGGGTAAAACTCCAAGACACTTGCTTAGAGAGCTCTTAGTTCACTCATTCTTCTTTTGTCGGTTTGAAGTGTTGTTTTCTGTCTGTAGACTACGATCGCGGCGCGCACGATATGCAAATCCCTCTCTTTATTTTTTTCCTTTTTATAAAATCTCCAAAACTAACTAAAACATCACTTGTCTTTTCTTTTAAATGACATCCAGTTCTAGAAATATCCATATCTTTTTAGGATAATATCCAAAATATCTAAAATATACTAGTTTTTCCCAAAATCTAATAGTTTTGGACCATCCAAACTATACACATTAATACTAGTGATTAATATAGCTCATCAGTCTCGTTCACGTTGTAACTTCTGTGAAGGGTGGCTACGATCCTTGTTAATCTGAGAAAAATATTGGATTTACGACTCTCAATTTTTCTAAATAAAATATTTTTAATTAAATAAAAAGTATTAGTTATTAATGCTAGTTATTTTTTACCTTAGTTAGTCTTTAGTTAGTAACCTTACTAACTTATTAATTGACTAACTAACTTTTAAACTAACCAGCTAACTTTTAATTGAATGGAAATATTACAATGTTTTAATGACATAAAAACAACCGTATGTGAGTAATTCCATGTACCCACGAGTACAATCATAAAATATTGTGTGGATGAGGGCACCCTTTGCTGCAAACAAAGATAATGTTGATATACGTGATAGATAGGAGATTATTGATGAATAAGAATGTCTGCAAAGATGTTGCAGTAGAAAGATTATAGAGATGTGAGGTAGTCCATCTAGCAAGGGTGTCATGTATAAAGGAGCAAGCCATTACCATAGCTAAATCAAAGAAAAATATGGAGTGGGATGTATAAGAGAAAGCTAGGGAAGTAGCACTAAATGAGGTGTAAGGACTACAATGAATAAGAGGAATTAATCATTTTAGTTCCATAGATCCTCTATAGGATATAATTGAAAGATAGGAGTTATTGTGATGAACAAGAATGTTTGCAAGAGAAGTTGTAGTAGAAAGATTATAAAGAAGTGAGGAAGCTCATCTAGCAAAGCTGTCATGTATAAAGGAGCAAGCCATTACCAAAGTTAAATCAAAGAAAAATATGGATTGGGATGTATAGGAGAAATCTAGGGAAGTAGCACTAAATGAGGTGTAAAGGATAAAGAAAAGGATGAATTAATCAGTTCAGTCCCATAGATCCTTTGTAGGATATACATGGAAGGAGATTATTGATGTTGAACAAGAGTGAAGAGATATCACAATAGAAAGATTGTAATTAGGAAGGTTCAAGCATACATGAACAACAAGAAGGCTCTCATACATTGTGAAGAGCCTTAGCTAAATCATTCTTGCAATTAACTCTAGAACAAATCTTAGATTTAAAGGTGGATCAAGATTTAGCATGATCCCCAAGGAACTTTTTCTTTCTAACAAGTTGCAAGGTTAGTGCTAGCACCCTTCCATGTCAAAGTAGGTTATCGGATGAGATTTAAGCCTTTATGAATTTTGAAGAATCAATTGATTAAAGTGGTAGGTGTGAGATTTAGAGTAAGCTTTGCTACATGAAAGGTTTAGGTAATTCTTATCGAATGCTTTTGGGGAGATCTTGGTTCAAGTTATCCAAGATAAAGCAAGATTAGGGAGAAAATATGGTGATAATTACTCATGGCTTCAAGGAGATAAAACTTTCAATAGCAAATTAGGCAACTTTGGAGCCAAAATCTAGACTTTTAGTGGCATAGACTATCAATATAGCCCCAAAAATAGAAGATGATGAGGAAGAATTATTTCTTAAAGCTAACCCAACTAAAATTCTAGTGTTTGAATTGGATGTTGATCAAATTTTAGTGAAATATAACTTGTTACCTAAAATCCTCTACATGAAATTGCAAATACTCTGTAGAAAATTGATAATCCTTTGTAGGAAACCACTAATCCTCTATAGATAAATAAAAGATTATGAAGAAGAAATCAACATTCATAAATAAGAATGCAAAAAGCTTGATAAGGAACTATACTATATGACAACTAGCAAATAGAGAATGAGGAAGCCATGGATAAGGCTGACCAACATGCAATTAGTGAAGCAAAGTTGAAGTTTGAACATACCATGAGTTGATTGGCTAGACTACTTGAAGATGAGGTACAATAAGTAAACCTAGATTCTATGGGTGGTTTTAAGCCGATTAAGGTGTGCATCTATAATAAGCCTTATCTCACTCTATATATGCGCACGCACATGCACACACGCACGCACGCATGCACGCACGCATGCACGCACGCATGCACGCACGCATGCACGCACCCAGACACGCACACACCCACGACGCACGCACGCACCCACGACGCACGCACGCACGCACGCACTCACGCATGCACGGGCACGCACGTGCACGCGCACGCGCACGCACACGCACACGCACACGCACACGCACACGCACACGCACACGCACACGCACACACACACACACACACACACACACACACACACACACACACACACACACAAGGCAAATTGGACAGATTGATGTTTCTACTTCGAGAATATGATTATAAAATTGCACGTACTCTCGAAAAAGGGCACGTTGTTGTGGATTTTTTGAGTAAGATTGATACCATAAATCATGTGTAGGAATGAGTGATCAATTGCCTAATGGGGAATTGTTCTTTGGAGTACATTTACATGTATTCAGTTCTTAATATGACCAAATGATGTATTTTCTAGTGGATTGTGTTATTCTAACAATCTTTTCAAGGGATCAGAGAAGGAAATGCAAATATGTGTTCTCAAATGGGAGTAGGTTGCAATATTGTGAGAAGCCCATGCATTAGGATTGGCAAGGCATCATTGCTCCAATAAGATTATGGAAAGGAAAATATTATAAGTAGGTTTGTGGTGGCCAAATATTCCTTAAGGATACCTATGAGTATGCCGAAGATTGCCTTGTATGTATGCAAGAAGGTCAATTGCAATCGAGAGATAGAATGTAAGATCATTTGGTATTACCTCTAAAACTATTTTAGAAATGGATGATTGACTTTATTGGGCCAATCAAACTAGTAGTATATCATATCAAACTAAGAATAGGTATATTTTAGTTTGTACATACTATTATACTAATTGGTTGAAGCAAAGGCATTGCAAGTGTGTCTGAATTTTTGTATTCTAACATTATGACTAGATGTGGTGGTTTCTTCTTCTTCTTCCACACACTTTACAATGTACACAAAGTATAGATAAGATACAACATAAAGGAAAGTGGCCTACTAAGTCAAACAATGCATAACCGACTACACTAGCCGACTGCTGGTGCTATAACTATGCCAGCTGTAAATAGGTGTAACAACCTGAATATAATAAGTAATGAGTCACTGGCCATATGAGAGTCATAATAACCACCGACATGCTAAGTGTAGATGTGTGGACCCATCTAACCAGGTGGTCCATCATTAATATTTGCACGTGTTGAGCTTGTCATCTCAACACTCCCCCTCAAGCTCAACTACGTCTCTACAACTCCAAGTAAGCTTCGAAATTTTTGAAGCTTCTCTGTACCCAATGCCTTCATGAAGATGTCAGCTATCTGATCCTGTGTGCTGACATACACCAAGTCAATCTCACCTGCTAGTACCTTCTCTCTCACAAAGTGGTAGTGTACCTCAATATGTTTTGTCGTGTCATGGAACACAGGGTTCCTAGCCAACTGTATACTGCTCATGTTGTCACAACCTACACATCTAAATCAGCCAATAACTTTTACAGCCATACTACCTCACATACTGCAACAATAGCACCTCTATACTCAACCTCTGTACTTGATAAAGCAACTGTAGATTGCTTTTTGCTGCTCCAAGTAACTGTTGCACTACCAAGAGAGAACATGTATCCGCTGGTAGATCTTCTATCACACATACTACCAGCCCAATCTACATCTGTGTATCCAAACACCTGTACATATGTACCTACCTCATAGAAAAGTCCATAATGTAATGTGGACTTCACATATCTCAATATGCGTCTGATGCATCCAAATGTGGCTTTCTAGGTACTTGCATAAACTAACTCACAAGACCAGCAACATAGCTCAAGTCTGGCCTTGTAATGGTCATGTAGATCAAACTCCCCACTATCCTCCTGAACATAGTAGGGTCTTCTATCTCATCCCCAACATCAGCACTCAACTTTACATTCTGCTCCAACGGGACTGAAAGTGGTTTGCATGCTATCATACCATACTTGGACAACATATCCAAGCCATACTGTCTTTGGGACAGCCATATACCATAATCACATCTGATCACCTCAATGCCAAGGAAGTACCTTAGCTCACCTAAATCCTTCATCTCAAACTTCTTCAGCAATCCCACTATCACTATCACCTGTAATAATCAAGTCATCCACATAGATGACTATGATGACCAAACCTACATCTCCCTTTCTCACATAAAGTGAGTGATCAGCATTAGAAACATAAAAGCCAATATTGACAAGATACTCTTTGATCTTGTCAGACCATGCTCTAGATGCTTGCTTGAGCCCATAGAGCGCCTTCTTCAACCTGCACACATACGTGGGATGCTCTAAATCTTCATAACTTGCTGGCTGATCCATATACACTTCTTCCTGCAAATCACCATGCAAGAAGGCATTCTCCACATCCATTTGCTGCAACCCCCAACCTTTGGCTGCTACCAAAGCAATCACACATCTGACAGTTGCCATCCTAGCAATTGGACTAAAGGTTTCTTCATAATCTATGCCATACGTTTGGGCATAGCCTTTTGCAACCAGCCTAGCTTTGTACCTACTAATAGAACCATCTGCATTGTGCTTAATCTTATAAACCCACTTACATCCAATAGATTTCTTGCCCTTTGGCAATGATACTAGATCCCAAGTCTTATTGGCCTCTAATGCAGCCATCTCCTTATCCATTGCTGCATCCCAATGAGCATGACCAACAGCCTCCTCAAAACATGTGGGCTCAACATCCTCAATCACTTTCACCATATAAGCATAATGGTGAGCTGCATAATCTTCACATGTGCTCTTTGCACACCTGGAATCCTCACTGAAGGAATGCCAATATCATCATCCAATCTCTCTGAGCCACTAGAGTCTCCATCAAGAATTGCATCAATGCCATCTGACACTTTATTCTTTCCTTTGTCTTTACCTATAGTGCTACTAGATGCACTTGAAGATGTAGAGATACTCCTTAGTCTCCCAGACCAAGGACTACCAGATGATGTCTCTGGTCCACTAAGAGTCCATGATTCTTGCTTTTCAACCTACACATGAGTGTCATGATCATCATCATCATCATCCAATGTATCAGCACTAGATGCATACCAACTGTTCATTTCATCAAAGATGACATCCCTACTCACTCTGAACTTACATGTGACAGGGTTATAGCAACGATACCCTTTTTTCTCTAAAGAGTATCCAAGAAAGACACACTTTTTAGCCTTTGGATCCAATTTCTTCTGCAACTCATTTGGCACATGAACATATGCAATACAGCCAAACACTTTCAAGTGTGAGACATCAAGCTTCTTACCTGTAAAACATTCTTTGAGGGTCATACCATCAATTGTAGCTATGGGAGTTCTGTTCATAATATAAACAATAGTATGAATAGCCTTAGACAAAAAATTCTTAGGCATATTCTTTTCAGCCCCATCAAGGCGTGTGCAACTTCTGCAATATGCCTCTTTTTTCTTTCTGCAACCCCATTTTGCTGTGGGGTATACCTGCATGTGAATTGTCTCTTTATCCCATGAGACCTCAGAAAATCACTGAACTCATTCGAGAGGTACTCTCCCCCTCCATCTAACCTCAAGCACTTTACTTTCAAGCTTGTTTCTCTTTCAATTGCAGCCTTGAAAGTTCTAAAGTGCTCAAATGCTTCACTCTTTTCCTTCATAAAATATACCCACAGCTTTCTAGAACAATCATCAATGAATGTGACAAAGTATGAACTGCCTCCAAGAGATACATTTTGTGTAGGCCCCCAAACATCTGTATGCACAACATCAAGGATATTTTTGCTTACATCTTTATCATGTCAAAAGGGTTGTCTTGCATGCTTACCAAACCGACATGCTTTGCATACCTTATGAAATTCTGTAATTCTAAATGTAGGCAAACATGTAACCAACCCTTTGAACTGCATTAATTTCAGCCTTTGTACATTTGCATGTCCAATGCATTTGTGCCAAATTTCAATATCTGCAACAACACCTTTTCCTTTAGCATACATAGCAGCATTCATGTAGAGATTTAGAGAGACAGAGATAGAGTAAAGAGCAAACATGCTCTCTTCTTCTTCCATTCATTATCACATAACCACACACATAGCATAAGTGTATACAATAGTACTAAGGTCTGTAGGACCATTCACACTGGGTCTAAGACCACCGACTTATTTAATGTTCCACTTGCTGATACAGATGGACATAGCTAATGTCGGTCATACATACGAACATGAGAATAATATGAGCTTGATATTCTAACACTCCCCCTCAAGCTCAATCATCTGATGAACTCCAAGTAGCTGTCTAAAACTACTAAACTTATCTCTACCCAAAGACTTGGTAAAGATATCTACAACCTGTTCATTAGTCTTCACATGCATAATATCTACTCTCCCTGCAAGAACCATCTCTCTGATAAAATGGTAGTGTACCTCTATGTGTTTTGTCCTGGCATGGTATACTAGATTCATTGCTAGGAGTACACTACTGAGATTGTCACATAATAAGGTCACTGGAGCATCCACCTGAATATCCAAATCAACCATAAGCTTGAGTAGCCATGAAATCTCACATGCTGCCAATGCAGCACCCCTGTACTCTGCCTTAGTACTAGACAATGTAACCTTTGGTTGCTTCTTGCTGCTCCAGCTGATCATGCCACTTCCAAAGCCAAAATCATAACCACTCGTAGATCTGCGATCATATGAGCATCCTGCCCAATCCGCATCTGTGTATCCAACCAGTTTCAAGGGCTTATCTCTCATATAGAACAGCCCATAATCTACAGTGGACTTAACATATCTCATAATCCACCTAACATCATCCAAATGTGGCTTCCTTGGCTTCTGCATAAACTGACTTATGAGCCCAACTACATAACTCAAATCTGGCCTAGTGATGGTCAAGTAGGTCAGACTTCCAACCATCTGCATGTACATAGTCACATCCTGAATTTCAGCTCCAGTGCTAATGTCCAACTTGACATTCTGATCAAGGGGTGTATCCAATGGTTTGCATTTAGCCATGCCATACTTTTTCAGCATTTCCATGGTATAATGTTTCTGCATTAGCCATAAACCATTTTCAGCCTTAATTACCTCAATATCCAAAAAATACTTCAATTCATCTAGATCTTTCATGTCAAATTTAGATTTCAGCATCTTCATTACATGCTATATGCCCAAGTCATCATTACCAGTGATTATCAAATCATCAACATATATGACTAGCACTACCAAGCCACTATCAGTCTTCTTTATAAATAGGCTGTGATGAGCCCTATCAATGGTAAATCTCAACCTCTGCAAGTAGTTACTGATCCTAGCATGCCAAGCTCTCGGAGCCTGCTTTAGCCTGTATAGTGCCTTTTTCAGCTTGCATACATAATGCTGAAAATCAGGGTGAACATACCCTTTTGGCTTAACCATATAGACATCCTCTACTAAGTCACCATTAAGAAAGGCATTCTTCACATCCATCTGCTGTAATTTCCAGCCTCTAGCAGTAGCCAAAGCAATCATAGTGCGTATGGTTGCCATCTTGGCAACAGGGCTGAATGTTTTCTCATAATCAAGTCCATATTGTTGGGCATACCCCTTAGCAACCAGCTTGGCTTTGTACCTTTCCACGCTACCATCTGACTTGCATTTGATTTTGTAGACCCATTTGCAGCCAATGGTCTTTTTTCCTTCAGGCAGTGGCACAAGATCCCATGTCTTATTTTTAGCCAAGGCATTCATTTCTTCATCCATGGCTGCACACCAGTTCTCATATTCCACTGCTTCAGCATATGTACCTGGTTCTTTGATCTCTATCACTTTTGTCATGTAAGCATAATGCTTTGTAGTGTAGCCACTATATGTCAACCTGTCAACAGGGTATCTGACCCTCTGTGAGCGTCTAGGCTGTGGTGCACTGCTCGATTCCCCTCTCTCATGAGGTGGAATGTACCTGTTCTGCCTTGCACCAGGCGTATAGACAGTCGAAATACCAAGTTCACTATCTAAAGTGTCAGAGCAGACTCATATCCAGAAGTCATTCTACCAGGTGTCATCATCCCAGATACATCCTTAGTAATTTTCTCTTTTCCTTTGTTGTCTACGACATCATATCTCCCCCTCACTGACATACTGGTGTTAGTGGACGGTGAGCTCCTCAATCTCCCTATCCATGGGGATACTATCTGACTACTAGGTCCTATCATAGCAGTGCTTTGCTGCATATCAACTGTAGATACATGAGTGGAAGGCATATCTGATGGCACTGTAGCTGGTGATACATAACAAGAACCCATCTCATAAAAAATAACATCCCTACTCACCAAGGTCTCCCTGCTAGAGGGATCATAGCATTTGTATGCCTTCTTCTCCTGCGAATATCCAATGAAAACACACTTATGTGCTTTTGGATCCAGGTTCTTCCTTTTTTCATTTGGAATATGTACATAAGCAAGACAGCCAAAGACTTTCATGTGACTTATATCCGGCTTATAGCCATACAACTTCTCAAACGGTGTCATCTCATGAATACCTGCAGTGGGAGTCCGATTCAAGATATACATGGCTATCATAACAGCCTCAGCCCAATAATAGAGCGGCATCTTCTTCTCATTCATCATGGCACGAGTAGCTTCCATAAAGACCATGTTCTTTCTTTCAACTACCCCATTCTGCTGAGGAGTGTAGCTATAGGTAAGCTGCCTACGTATGCCATTTTCAGCCAGAAAGTTGTCAAACTCATTTGACACATACTCCCCACCACTATTTGATCTCAAGTAAGAGATATAGCAGTCAAATTCCTTTTCAACCTGCTTTTTAAACTGCTGAAAAATAGCAAACACCTCATCCTTTGTCTTCAAAATCTAAACCCAAGTATAGCGACTGTAATCATCAATGAATGTCACATAATACTTCGAGCCTCCCATGGATGCATTATGGGCTGGCCCCCAAACATCAGAGTGTACTAACTGCAATGGACGTGTACTCTACCTTACATGCCTGACAAATGGCAACCTTGACTGCTTACCAAGCTGGCAAGCATCGCATACATGACCAATATCTGAATATTGGAACTTGGGTAAACCTGTAATAAGCTTTTTTTTCTGCATAATTTGCAGCCTTTGCAAATTCACATGCCCCACTCTCTTGTGCCAAATTTCCAAATCTTTGATAGTGCCAAAACCATGGGCAAACATAGTTGAATTCAGCTCTGGCAAGGTAGCATCAAGAGTAAACATTCTGCCATTCCTGTGGCCACGAGCTATCAACTTGCATCCATTACCAAACTCTTCAATAAAGCAACCATGCTTGTTGAATCTAACCTGCAAGTTCTGCTTCGACAGATGGTAAGTTCTTCATAATCGAAGGAAAATGCAATACATCATGCAAATTTTTCTTTCTGCCATCATGAACCACAAGAGGCACTTTGCCTTTATGCTCAATGCTATGCTGCGTGTCATCACATGTACAAACATAGCCATGTTTTTTAGCCACCATATCAGTGAACCAATCACCATGAGGAGTCATTTGGTTCGATACCCCTGAATCAATGTATCAAACTGCATCATCATTGCATTTTTCAGCAACTCTGTCTTTTACATACTGCATGGCAAACAATCTATCTCCTGAAGTATCATTTGCCTGACTAGATGTAGCAAAATGTCCATGTTGTTTGCCTTTCTGATTGCCCTGCTTCTTCCAGAAGTCCTTGGCAATATGCCCATACTTCCTGTAGTAATGACAATCCTTATCCTTGTTCAGATTGTCAGATGGACACTGCTATTTCCAGGAGCCTCTATCTCTAGGGCTCGATCTCCTCCCGCCTCTAAAGTTTCCACCACCTCTTGCATTCGATACATGCTGATTGTTATTGCCATAGGATGCATTTTGCTGGCCTCCTCTGCCAGATCCATAGCCTCTACCACGGTTTCCACGGCTGCGTTGATTGGAATAGAAAATTGCATCCTTGTTTTTAGAACTACTAGATCCTATAGCCAAGCCAAGCTTAACCTCTTCATGGATAAGCAATGCAACCAGCTCATTGAAATCAGGCATTTCAGCCCGCACAGACACATAAGTGTCAAAATACTTATACTCAGGCCCCAATCCATTCAAAGTCACAACAACCATGTCTTCATCTTCAACCTGTGAACCAACAGATGCCAATTGATCCGAAATGGTCTTAACCTCTGTGATATAATCCTATATAGATTGCTCTTCCTCTCCATGTTGTTGAACTTCTGCTTCAACTGTATCTTCCTGGCACTTGTGGTTGTGCCATAATACTTGACCAAAATGTCCCATGCATTCTTAGGAGAGCTGCAGTTCATTATCTACATTACCATGGCATCTAAGATACATAAATAGAGCCAATGCAAGACTTTACGAGCTCTTTCTGTCCAAGCTCAGTGTAATCGTCTCTGATCAGCCATAGGTTGATATGGGAGCTCAGGTTCAGCTTCCGCTCCACTCACCAACTCCCAATAGCCTTTCCCTATTAAGAAGTTCTCCATGTGGAACTTCCATATGGCATAATTGTTACTGTCAAGCTTTTCCCCCACTATCTGGGTTATGTTGTCTGTCCTTTCTGCATTTGCCATGTTCTAGACTCTGCCTGACTACCTGCAAGCCAAAGTCTTCCAAACAGTTCAGTTTCAGCCTGCAACTTTTTATGACAGTTTCCAGCACTTTGTGTGCTCAGACAGTCAATTCTTTAGCTTGAAAACAACAGTACAATCACCTCCTGACAGTTGGCAATCACTTAGGTATTGCAGCTTGCATATACGGATTGCATTCAATGCAAAACCAGCATGTATTTGAGCAACCTGTCCATGTACACACAAGCAGTCTGTAGGCTAAAAATGACAGTAAACAGCAGCTCCTTTTTGAGCTCAACATGGAGGGTACATGTCCCAAAACACTTACAGCAGTTCAGAGATCTATCCTTGCATATGGGGTTCCAAGCATGTCAATCTGACACTAAATACATCAAGTACTGCAAGTACAAGTGCAGAGTATTCTAGCTGAAAATTTCAGTCAACCAAGAATAGGCCAAAGACAATGTATTTTAGTTCACAATACCCTCAAGGTATCATATCCATATGGCAAAACAAATGGAAGCCAATGCATAACCCTGCCAATACCCAAGAGTATCCTGTCTTCAGGAGTAAGTGGCATGCAAAGTATTCACTATTTATAAACAACCAAGACAACTGTAGTACATCTAATTCCAGCTGCAACCATTTGCATTCAACTCCCTTCTCAGTGCTCAAAGCATTTGTAAGAGATATACCATGTCATGAAGTACATAACCCTTCAGGGCCAAGTAGTGGACCAAGTAGTGCTTGTTGTCCACAAATTTTGACATTTTTTCAGCCTGCTTTAGACTTCCAGATCTGTGTATTTTTAGTAAGAAATTTCAGCTTCAATGCATAACATCTAGTTTATATGTCTTCTTTGCATGTACCCATGCTCCAGTGGTTGTTTTGGACATGTTTGAGAGCTCCAGACTCATGTTAACCATGCATTCATGCTGTATGTACCCTGTATACAACAAACAATGAAAAATCCTAGACTTGCAATTAGCAATTTCAGCTCTCTGATGAGCTCACAGCAAACAAGAATGGTTCCAGGCCTTCAATCACCCTTCAGAGGGTTCACACAATCTCTTTACCAATCAGACTGATCACAATCATGATTTGCAAGCATTTGAGTCCACATTCTGGACAGGTGCAGTTCACGCAGATCTGGTGATGTATTCAGCAGCCTATACTGGTGATAATGATGGTAATGAGCACTTTAGTCATGCTCAATAGAGCTCCCCATAGGCTCCATACAGGCCTCAAGTACTTATATCAACCATAGACCTCACAATGAGTAGATGCATACCTCTACAGGAGCAGGAGCAATTAGCCCTTCTTCTCAAGAACCTTAAAGCTTCAATTTTCTAGCCTTCTTCACAAATGCTTTCCATAGAGCCTAGTCATGGGTGTTCTGATACCATGTAGAGATGTAGAGAGACAGAGACAGAGTGAAGAGTAAGCATGCTCTCTTCTTCTTCCATTCATTATCACATAACCACACACATAGCATAAATGTATACAATAGTACTAAGGTCTGTAGGACCATTCACACTGGGTCTAAGACCACCGACTTATTTAATGTCCCACACTTGCTGATACAGATGGATATAGCTAATGTCGGTCATACATACGAATAGGAGAATAATATGAGCTTAATATTCTAACACATTCATAGTAGGAATTCCAGCATCTAGAGTAAACATACATCCAACTCTACTTCCCTTTGCAACCAACCTGCACTTGTCATTGAAGTCTTCTACAAAGTAACCCTTTGCATTAAATCAGACTTGCAGCCCTTGCTCTACCATCTGACCAATTGACACCAAGTTCTTTGTAATAGATGGCACATATAATACATCTGAAAGACTCTTTGTCTTACCATCATGCAAGGACAAGGGAACTTTTCCAATGTGTAAAATTGGGTGGCATGAATCATCACCCATCTGCACACAACCTGTATTTTGCAAATCCTGCATCCCTCCAAACCATTCTGCATGGCTGGTCATATGATTGGATACACCTGAATCAACATACCAAACATCATCATGTGTTCCCTTTCCTGTAACATATGCTGCATAACAAATAGATGTCCATTTTTGTCTTCATTCTGTTGTGAAGACGATGCATAGTTTCCTTGTTGCAACTTACCACTGCAAATATCATCTTTCTTAGCATAACATTGGGCTGCAATATGACCTATTTTGCCACAGTAGTGACACACAATACCAGAGTTGTTAGAACCTCTGTTTTTCCATCCACCTTCTTCCTCTAAAGCTTCCCCTGCCTCTAAAGTTACCACGACCTCCTGAAACCTCATATCGCCAAATTGCTTATTCAATCTGTTTTGCTGGTTGTCACTACCACGTCCTGTACCACGGCCTCTTGAAGAGAACCTGCCATGCCCCCTTCCTAAACTGGAGTAGAAAGCTTGGACCTATTCACCACTTTTTTCAAATGTCTCACTCTGCATGTTGATCTCTTCAGTGATCATAAGGGAGACCAACTCATCGAAATTTGGAAATGGCTTTTTGACATATACGGAAGTTACAAAAGACTTTCAAGTCTTTTCATTGTTAAGTCCACCCAAGGTAGACGACAGCAAATCATCATCATCGGGCATTGCATCAATCGCTGCCAAGGCATCTGCAATGCTTCCTACCTTCAGTGCATACTCATTGATAGACATCTTCCCTTTCTTCAATGTATTCAACTCTTGCTTGAGTTGAATCTTTCGTGCCTTTATATTTATGGAAAACATACTTTCAAGTATGGTCCAAGCTGCATTTGAATTCTCTGCATTTCTAATATGTCCCAGCATATTATTGTCAATTATTGCAGACAGCCAATACATGATCTTTTTGTCTTTTGCATTCCATTCCTTCCGTGCCTTTATCTCTTCTACAGTTGGAGGATCACTCACCTCCAGCTCCTTTTCTTCACTTGAAACAAACTCGTAGAGGCCTTTTCCAATAAGGAAGTTCATGACACGGAACTTCTATGAAGGGTAGTTATTCTTGTCAAGCTTCTCAATGATGGGGTTTCCACTATTCTCTGCCATTATCACAAAACTAATACCAAACAGAAAGAAAATCTTTTGCAACCCTCGACTTGTAGTGTAGAGCAATACAATAGACAGCCTTTTTCACTGTCTGCTCAACAATAAATGCAATCTGCACAACCAGTTTTTGTAGATAAATCTTGTGTTTATTCGCTGGTAAACACCTTTGAACTTACAGATCTAAAATTTGTAACCTGTGCATCTGTATAAGGGCTTATCTACAGAATACACAGTGCTCTTCGTGCACACCAAATCTCATTGCAATCTGAGATTTTTGCTCTGCCCTGCTTTCAGTGCCTCCACAGGCACTGTCCAAGAGAAGAAGTAGAGAATGGAAGAGCTTCTTACCCGTTGCTTGCTTGCTTGAATCCTTGGCTCCTCTCCTTCGCTCTAGCCTTCAAAACCAGCCTCAATCAGTGGTGTAGCTCTGATATCATGTCAAGAATCGCGTGGTGGGGGGACTTGCTCAAGATGCTGCACCGAACACACACAGAATGCACAAGGAGAAGCTCACTCAAGAGATAAGAAGAGAGATGGAGGCCAAAAACGTTTTCTTGCTGGTTTCTTCTTCTTCTTCCATATACTTTACAATGTACACAAAGTATAGATAAGATACAACATAAAGGAAAGTGGCCTACTAAGTCAAACAATGCATAACCAACTATACGAGTGGACTGACGCTATAACTATGCCAGTTGTAAATAGGTGTAACAACCTGAATATAATAAGTAATGAGTCAGTGGCCATGTGAGAGTCATAATGACCACCAATGTGCTAAGTGTAGACGTGTGGACCCATCTAACCAAGCGGTCCATCATTAGTGTCCGCATGTGTTGAGCTTGTCATCTCAACAATGTGGAATTTATTGTGCTTGGTTTGAGAGTGGTGGTTATAACTCATAAACTCTCTCCCAAATTTGTTAGTGCATAATAGATTACAACTACTACTGCATCATAAAGAAGATTAGGTCATCGTAGTTTATTTGTCAAGGGTGATGCAAGTAAGAAGATGGGCATGGGCATGCACATTAAAAAAAAGAATTTCAAGGAAGGTGATCTTGTGATAGTTTACAACTCTAAAATTGGTCAACACCCTAATAAATTGAAGCTTAGGTATGCTAGACCATATATGATTGTGAAGTATGTTGGATATGGAACTTTCATCTAGGATGATTTGCAAGGGGAGATCATTAAAGCTCTAGTGAATGTATTTAGACTTGAAAAATTAGTTCAACCTCATTATGTTGACCCTAAAGAAAATGCCAAAGTCTAATAATAGGTGGATGTTAATATTGTTTTAAAAATTGTGGTGATTCCTCAAGCAAAACAAAAGGATCTAGTGTTTATTTATGTCATTTGTAAGGAGGTGATTGGAAGAGTGGTGGAGATTTTAATATACTCAATTATAATTTGATACGAGACACAATAATGATATAAATTAGCTACAAATGATTTGCAAGTTTGAACTAATTAACCTCTCTTTTTATTTACAAGCTTTGCATCTCATTTAGTGTTGCTCCCTTATCTTTCTCCTACACACACCAATCCATCCTCCTTCACATGTCACGCCTTTACTAGATGTGAACTTTCCTACAGCTCTATTTGAGTTTCTAGCCAATAGACTACCCTTCTGCAATGTATTTGGGACCTCTACTGGAACAATTGGTACTGGTTCTAGTAGTTGTTGACTATGTGGTGCTCTTATTGATTGCATTTCTTGGTGATTTTTGGTTTGGATACCTCTTTTAGCCCTATGGCATACCCATAGCTCATAGTTTGGTCCCAAAATATATCCTTATCTTCCATGGTAATATCATGATCCTTTTGGCCTTTGCAATGCATTATTCTATACTAACTTGGATGGTCACTATTCCATTGTTTTGGTGATTCCTTTTTTTTTGCAAGATTCTCTAAATCCCCTTTGTAGTGTCATATTAGGTGTAATATGATTCAAGGTGTTCCTTGTTGTGTTATTGCTTATGTTGCTATCATTCTAGCACCCCAAACATTAGGATTTTACCAACACTCCTTTGCATCATGTCCTATCTTTTGGTAGATGCTATAGGACTTTAGGTTTCATTGTGCATTCATCATCCCTATCCATAAACTATTTTTCAATATCTCTCTCTAGCCTCCTTTCTAGGGTTATCATTCTATATTTATCCTTTCCTATTTTCCAGTCTTTAGAGGAATTTTTATCTCTCTTAGATCTTTTTTTTTGTCTTCTTCTACCTCTTTTATTGTTTTCACTATCTATATTACTAGCTTTACTTTGTGACTTTGAACTTAAAGAAGAATCATCCTCTTCACTAGTGTCATTCAAATCCAACTATGATGACTCCTTTCTTGATTACTTTTTATACTTTCCTTTCCCTAGCCATTTCTCTACCCTTTGGGCAACTTTCTCTAGTACATCCATTATACCATTGACCTGCAATTTAATACTAGAGAGGCAAGGACAGCTCTAGAGAAAAAGGTGGATGGAATAATAGAGGTTCTAGCAATTTTGGTATTATTTGTCATTATTGTGGTAAAATAAGTCATATTGTGGCTCATTGTTATGCTAAAAGGATGATATCTACAATGGTAAATTGCAACAAGGAAGCATGCATCATCTTCACGATAGAATGAGGACAAAAAGGAGCATCTTTTTGTTATGCAACATATGATGAATGTTGGTACAAGAAAGGGGACAAATGATGATGTATGGTATGTTGATTCAGGTGCATCTAACCATATAACCAACCATACTGAATAGTTTGGAGAGATGTAAAATTTACAAAATCTAGGTTATGTCCAAATGGGTGATGATTCATGCCACCCAATTTCACACATTAGAAAAGTTTCCTTGTCCTTGCATGATGATTAGACAAAGAGTCTATCAGATGTATTATTTAGTGTTTGTTGATTTGATGGTAGAGCAAGGACTATCTATTCAATTTAATGCAAAAGGACATTATATAGAAGATTTTAATAATAAGTGTAGGTTGGTCACAAAAGGAAGTAGAGTTGGTTGCATTTTTACTTTAGATGTTGGAACTTGTACTATGAATATTGCTATGTATACTAAAGGCAAAGTAGCGGATGCATACATTGAAATATGGCACAAACATATTGGATATGAAAATGTGCAAAGACTAAAATTAATGCAATCGAAAGGATTGGCTACAAGGTTGCTTGCTTTTAGAGTTAAATAATTTCATAAACTGTATAAAATATGTCAATTTGGTAAGCAAGCAAGACAATCTTTTTTACAAGATAGAGATTTGAGTAGGAATATTCTTGATGTTGAGCATATAGATGTTTGGGAGCCTACACAGAACGTATCTCTTGGTGGCAGCAAATATTTTGTCACATTTATTGATGATTGTTTAAGAAAACTATGAGTATATTTCATGAAGGAAAAGAGTGATGCGTTTGAGCAGTTCAAAACTTTCAAGGTTGCTATTGAAATAAAAATATGCTTAAAAGTTAAATGATTGAGGTATAATGGAGGGGGATAGTACCTCTCTAATGAGTTTAGTAACTTCTTAAGGTCCCATGGAATCAATTGATAGTTTACTTACAGGTATATCCTATAGAAAAATGGGGTTGTATAAAGGAAAAATAGACATATTACAAAAGTTGCATAGGCATTGATGGCTAAAAAGAATTTGCCAAAATATTTTTTATCTGAAGCTATTGATACTATTGTCTATATTATGAATAGAACTCCCACTGCTTCGGTTCATGGGATGACCCCCCAAAGAATACTTTACAAGCAAGAAGCTTGATGTGTCACACTTGAAAGTATTTGGTTTTATTACATGCGTTTATGTGCTAGAGATGAGACACGAAAGAAGTTTGATCCAAGGTTGAAAAATATATCTTCATTGGATACTCTTTAGAGAAGAAAGGATATCATTATTATAACCCTATTACAAGTGAGTGCAAAGTGAGCAAGGATGCCATTTTTTATGAGATGAACAATTGGCATGTATCTACTAGTGATACATTAGATGATGATCATGATCATGATAGTCATGTATAGAAAGTAAAGCGAGAATCATGGAGTCTTAGTGGACTAGAAACATCATCTAGTACTAGATCTCTAGTTAGCCCTTGGTCTAGGGGACTAAGGAGTAGTCTCATATCTTCAGGTGCATCTACTGGTAATGTAGGTAAAAGACAAAGGAAAGAAGAAATTGTAAGATTTTTATCATAGAACCCAACTTACGACCATTTTAGGGGGACTAGGGTGAGATCATGCCTTATATAGAGAGGAATTGACATTTTACCCCCCTTGCTTGTTACTCTCATTGAACCAAGTACAGTGCTAGCCTACTTTGAGTTTTGATTGTTTCAAACAAATGAGTTTCTAGGAGACAAAATTTGCATTAATAGAAACCTATATTGATCCTCATGGGTTAAGGCAAGCACTACTCTTGAGATCAACTCAATAGTATCTTGAACCATCTAAGCCCATGTGTTCCATGGGATTTGGGCAATGATGCTTAGCACAAGTGACTAGCTAACTACCCAACATTAGTACTCGATATTTCCAAGCAAGTGTGTCTCAAACACCTTGTGATACCATTTTTCCTTTCATATTTGGGATAAACAACAGCTAGTACTATGCATGGTGGCTGCTGCTGATAATATGTAGAATACTTTGCCCCTTTTAGGTGATTCTAAAACTGACGCTTTTACTAGCTCCTATTTCACATCATCAAAAGCTACCCTACAAGGGTCACTCTATACAAATAGATAGCTAAAGGATAATAGATTCATTAGTGGCAACGTTCTTTCTGCTAGGGCATTTATGAACCTTCGGTAGTACCCTATAGATGATAGAAAGCTGTGTACTTCTTTCGGAGCGCGTGGCAGACTCATGGCGACTATGACCTTGATCTTTTCAGGTCATTCGTTGCAATCCCTACTGAAATGACCACATGGCCTAGAAATATCCCATAAGGCACCCTAAAGATGCACTTCCCTGGGTTAAGAGATATGAAAAATTGTCTGTAGCACTCAAAACAGCTTCTTAAAATAATCAACTTCCTTTCTCTTATGGTGGCTGCCCCCAGGTTATCAATAAATACTTTCAACTCCTTTGGGAGATATCACCAACGGTCTTGTTTGCTATTTGTTGCCATGAACTAGGTGCATTGTGTAAACCAAAGGCCATCACGTGGTATGCAAAGGTATTGAAGACATTAATGAAAGTTGTTTTAAACTTATCTTCTTCTGCAATTGCCATGCGGTTGTATCCCATAAAGAAATCCATAAACAAATATATTTTCCTACTCACTAATTGGTCCAAAATTTGGTCAATAAAGGGCAACATGTAGTAGTCCTTAACTATTTTGTTACTTAGCTCTCTGAAGTCTATGCAAAGCTGGATTTGATTATTTTTCTTCTTTCTGATAACAACTGGTGAACACCATTTAGTGTGCTGAACAAGGAAGATCAAACCAACTTGTCGCAATTTCTATAACTCCTTGAAAAACCTGTCCCACAGTTCAAAGGCATACACCTTACTTTCTGATGCACAGGGCAACTACCTTCCTTGAGAGGAATGGTATGAACAGCTAGGCTAGGAGGAATACCTCTCAGCTTATCATAATTCGAGGCAAAAATGTCACGAAACCCTTGGATAAGGGACACATAGTCCTCCCTTTCTTCCACACTGAGCATGGACCCTAATTTAATTGGATGCTGATCATTTGGCGTACCAAGATCCAACTCAATCACATTCACATATCTTATCCTATCTTGAGCTTCTATTAGCTCATTCAAAGTTATTTAATAGATGCCCTATGTAGTGGATCCTTCTTTTGATTCATTGCTTGATAAAGTCTCACTACTAGGTGGTTCCTCTAATGCATCTAATTCTGATTAGGATAAAGGAGCTCTTTCACTTTGAGGAGACTCAAGATATGCATCTACTACCACACGATTGGCACCTCTATCATAAATCAAACGACCAACATGTATATCAACTTGATAGTCGAATCGCAAGATCCATGGCCTTCCTAACAATACTTGATAGCTTAGTTTCCTTGTGAACCTAATGACCCTAAAGTCCACAGTGCATTCCACACTAGCAACGGTCACAAGGACTTTGGTAATACAACCTTCAAGTTGTCTCAGACTGTCATCAACCATTTGTAGAATTGTGGAGGTGTCTTTTTAGATTGCTAGACCTAACATCTTCATCAATTCTGAACTCATGATGTTAATAGATGATCCTGTATCTACGATAGCATGATCTACTAGTATTTTATCAACATAGGCTGCAACCCTTGGGCAATGTTTTTTAGCATGCTCCCACCAATCATCTCCTACTCGCACTATGCCCAAAGGTTCTATGATATACCTAGTACGCAGGATCTTTTTAAATTCCTTGTAACTCCCAGAGACAGCTTAATCACTTGTAAGAGATTCACATCTGGTTTAATTTCACAAAGAGAGCATGCCTTGGTTAGGGTTCCCATCGATAAGTTTTACATTACCTTTGTCACCTTCTCTACCCTTTTGACCTCTCATAATGGCCTTCATATTAGAAGCTTCAATGCCAATAACCCGTACAGCCTCAATGAGGCTAACTCCACTACCACTAGGTAGCTCCTCTACATTAGCCTTACCTCTTTGAAGTATTTATTTCAGTCCATCATCTCATTGAAGATTGTTCCCTCGCAAAGGATGGTTAACATAGTGTGGCTGTCTACTACCTTGTTGGAGAGAGCTAATCTTACTGCAACAGATGGAAAATGGCCAGACTTCCCACAAATATCACATTTAACATTTGGAAAATTTCTAGGGTAGTGTTGGTCGCCACACCATTTACAACTAAATCTTGAGGGTGCACCCTCTTCAGGGTGTCTACTTCATATCAGATTCTATTATTTTTTAAGGAAATCGACATCAACAACTATTTGCTGATATTGTTCGAAAATCATGTTAGTGTAGTGTTTCATCATATCCTTAACTTTGCTAAGGACATTCAATGCACTTGACTCATAGCCATGATCATCTATTGGTCATTCCATTGGCCTAATCGTTTGATTGGGCATTGGTTTACTGACTCATTGTAACAATGTTAGGGTTTGATGCTTGGCCTCCAACATTTGGTGGAGCCATTTGACTAGCCATAGGCATAGTCACACAGGGAAAAGTTGGCAATAAAGGCACATTTTGGACCATACTATCCCTTGACTTACATTGCCATTGGTCAATGCCAAATTATTTCCCAAAACTAGACCCATATTAAGATTGGTTTGAGAGGCATAGGCCGCTTGTAGTTGGGATTCTACTTCTTGTGCTCATCTAATGGCAGTGTCTACATCCGACAAAGTGACACTACTCAACTGCACTTGAATATTGAAATCCAGACCATGCAAAAAATATTGCAGTTGGGCAGCTATTGGGATAGAGATAGAGGCTTACAAATTTTGAAAGACCTCTTTTAACTTCTTGGCATACGCTCGGATATCCTCATGTGGCGCTTGACATCACATTTAGTACACATAGCCAATATTGACCACCCCTTTCAAGGGCAAACTTCTTTTGAAAGGCTTCGTAAAATAAATCAATAGTGGTTATGGCTTCGGCCTCTAGGCCGTGATACCATATGGTAGCTCTTCCTTTGAGAGCCATGTTAAAGAACATCATTAAATGTCCTTCATCTTGGATACAACAATTGAATATCAACTTTTGAGACTCTTAATATGGAGCTCTGCATCTTCCTCCACTAACCCATTAAAGATGGGTACGGGGAAACCTAAAGCTGGCAAATTTTCCATTCTAATAGGTATAGCAATAGGTTGTGCTGCCATGGTAACCACGAGATTTGCTACAGGGGTTCAAACAACCGGAAGTATAGATCCACTCGAAGTGGAGGGACTGATTGGAGGGGGGGAAGAACTAGAGCTTTCTCCCCCTAATGGACTGTGTGCCAAGATAGGGTTATTAAGATCCCACCCTTACAAAGATATTGGGCCACTCGTTTGTGGAGAATATCTTCTATTTATCTCGGGGGCCTGCCGTCTAGCTCGTTCAACCCTTTCTTGCTTTTGGAGCTCTGCTTGACGATCTTGTGAGTCTAGCTCACTAATTTTTGGCATACGCTAAAGAATAGGTCCCAATCAATCAAGGTACAAAAACCACCACTTATTAGTGGCTCCTGAAAAATGCACCACCTGTCGGGACCTAAAACGGGCCTGACACCAGCTAAAGGCACTAGTCGAGCCTCTCTAACACTCACAAGACAACCCCACATGGCCTCGTAGCTAGGAGTATCCAAGGGACACACTGTCCTAAAACGGGCCCGACACTAGCTAAAGGCACTAGTCGAGCCTCTCTAACACTCACAAGACAACCCCACACGGCCTCGTAGCTAGGAGTATCCAAGGGATACACTGTCCTAATCACTAATGTAGATATTGCGTTTGTAGTGAATTGTAGTCCAATGATTGCCCTTCCTTACTCCTTAGAGGGAGATCCCATAGATCTTGATGTAGTACACCAACGTAATAGAAACATAAAGGAGGCACCCCTCCAGCTAAATGATGTGGCCCCACTATAGCTCTCGTACACCTTAAGGATTGGCCCCTTCATGCACTGGTCTAATATAAAGCACATATGAGCACACTCTACTCTTATATATTTTGAATGATCTAGGAGATTTGATATTTCCTTACCAAGCTTGCCCCAAGAAACTGTTCATCTACCGTATAGCTTGGGTTTCCTTACACACTCCATGTAGGCCAATTTTTGGAAAATCATTGTAATGCGTCCAAGTTTGATAGCATGTTATATTCAATGCAAGTGTGGATACCCATTGTGCTCAAGCATTTTATCATTAGAAATCAGCTAGGTGAAGTCCAAAGACAGCCCTTCAATGATTTTCCAACTAATCATAGGTGCGATGTTGACAGAGACTAGTACCAAAATTCTTCTTGCTATTAGTCTCCTTAACTTAAAGGATAGACCCTCCTATATGTTATGCATAAACAAATAGACCACAATTTGAATCATTTTCAACAACTAACCACTTTTACAATCCCTCTTTCCCCTACCGTTTAGGTTTTGCATTCATTGGGTAGGTGTAACGTTCATTTTTATGTAATTTTTCGTGTAAAAATTGATAAAACATACTCTAACATAGAAATAAGGCTTGAATGGGGCTTGATCCTCATGCTCCATGTAACGTGTCCACTTATATCTTCAGGACACGTCTTAGCAGTCCATCGGAAAAGATGTCTAGAAAGCTCCGCCCGGCACTCCCATGGAATGTTACGGGGTTTGCGATCTAGGACTTTTCGCGTCTGCCATGTAGCGGAAGTATTCCGACTGTTCCCACTTAGGATCGACCTGAATTAGGGTTTTTTTATTGGTCATTTCCTAATGGCAACTAGCGTTGGACCCAAGCAAACTACTTTACCTAGTTACGCCAGGTCCGAAGCAGATTCACGCTACACTTGGTTCAAGGAGAATGGGAAACGAGAGGATGCAAAGCTCAACCTCTCTGCCATAAGGCATAGTCCAATTCCGTTCCCCTAAAACAGCGTAAATCGGGTTCAATCATAACTCTAGGTCAATGATTTGGTTGTGCGTGTTCCTTGACGATATTCCTGCTGTCCATCGTGATTTGAGAAAATTTCCCGGCCAACCAGGACCACCCATCCGTAGGATGGACCTATGGCCCATCCTCCACACTTTCCTCGGGTTGTTTTAGTTCTTTAATTACCTAACACATTAGTTGGACATGTAACAACCAGCTTCTTTAATTAATCCGTTAGGCACTGGTTCTTTCACGTAATCTTATCACTTGACATAGAAAAATAATATCAGACAAGTTCTTTATTAACAGATGTTCATATTTATCTTTGAAATACAAAGAGTCCAGCCCGTAGGCTTATCCACAATCCACCCGAAGGCTATCCAGCAATCCACAGGGATCACTAATCCAAGTTTCTGCCCGTAGACTAGTATGTGGGCCTCGAGATCCAATCCCGAGTCACGTTAGCCTTTTGTGCAGGGCCTAGAAGGCGAGGGATTTACGGCCAGAGCCCCCTTTGGCACCCAAGCGTCCTCTTGCTCCAAGTAGTGCTCAACAGAGAGACCTCTTGCTGGGGGTTCAGTCCACTTTCCCGACGCGGTCAACAACCCCCTTGGTTAGGGTTAGGCAGGCAGTCGGGGGTAACTGAAGTTGCCTCTCCTTTCAGGCCTTCAACCTGAAGTATAGATATCCATTTATCTTTTAATTCATTGATCAAACAAAGTCAAACAGTGCTCTAGAATCTGTAGCAAGCACAAACATTTCCATTGATCCTTTTTGTTGGCAAACTGCTAAGGAATGAATCCTTCCTTTCGAATGCGTCCAGCACTCAATCCGGGATGACTTGCAACTTGGCAAGATCCCCTATATCCTGGGTTAGGGCGTACCCTATTAACCCAACTTGGTCAAACCTTAAGTTCATTGGTTACTTCAGTTTATCGGCTGGTCTTTAGTTTCCAATGAATCTTCTTTACCCAAGAAAGACTACTAAATTAGGATGATTATTCATCCTCCTGCAAGATAACTTGCGTAAGGACATGCCAAATTCATTATGAGAACTTGGCCATTCCCTTGTGATCCAATCACAAGATCATATGACTCCGCACTTGTTGCGCAAGTGTCGCATCGAACTATTGAGACAATGGAGTCACGAAACAATCTGTTTCAGGTTACTAGGCTGACATCATTAGACCTAGGGTTTCCAAGTTTCATCTTGTAAGATTCTTAGGGACAAACCCTAGCTCACTTTCCAAAGTTCATTTCATTGTCCCCCTACATTTAGTGAATGTGGGTAAGTATTTAAGGTATAGGAGTTTCAGTTTTAGCGATACGTAACGATTAGGTCACGTGTTAATTTCCTAGTGAATTTCTTGGAATTCAACTCTTTCTAAACGAGTACTTCGCAGTTTAGGTGTTTTAGGTTCATACCAATTTGGTTAACTCTAGAAAATAATTACGTGATCATTTCCACATGACTCGTTGTCTATGCGTAAATTAATTTTTCAACCTTAACTTATCGATTAAGGCCAGACATAGGTTAGGTTAATTCCAAATAATCTTCCTATACTTTGTGAACAAAATTCATGCTAAACAAGCAACCTTTTACTTGATAATTTATGCAGTTGACAAACGATATTTTCTTAGAGTTTATGCATTGTAAGAATCATCTCATGACTTGCACTTTCCATGATAATTCATTACGAAGAGAATATGGGTTAATAGTGCGATATGCAGTTTATACATCTAGGCTTAAACGAAGTATACTATTTTAATAGATAACAATCTAGTTTATAATTCATTTCAATGCATAAAGCTATTTGCTAGAAATACGTTTATGCTTTCTTTAATTTGCATGTTTCATTTAAAAGTATTGATGACTAAGTTCCTTCGTTGTGAGCATCTAGGATAAAAATATATCCTATTTCTAACAATTAACCTTGCATGATTGAATTACAACAATATCAAATAAAAATTAGGAAGGAAAACCTGGGTTTGGGGTGAGATATCCACGTGAATTCCCGGAGATGACCCTCCCGCGGCTGCGCCTTGGAATTTTTTAGGAGGCATCGCAATTGTAGTCTTTCAGACGTTGAAGCAGCTTTACAACTCCTCTTTGAAATTACACCGTGGCTCTCTTTCGCAATAACTTGCACCGTCCATCGAAAGCAGTTTTAGAAGGCTTCCTCCTTGGAGTCGGGAATTCAAAAGAGGTGTTTCAGAATCTTTCAGGACTAAGACCCATTAAGCCATGGGGAAGGCTTAATGGCCTTTGTAAGGACTCGCACGAACTGGGAATAACAAGGTGTGGAATCCCTTACGATGGTTTTTGGAGTGGGAAAGGGAGGTGTTAAAAGCCCTCAACACTCTCTTCTCTTTTACAAGTGGGGAAAAAGAACAAGGCTCCAAGGGTATTTTGCATGGGGTTTCAAAAGCACAAAGGAAGGTCCTTAAGGAGGATTTAAAAAAAAACCGGGGAGATAAGACCTTAAAGGCCAAAACCCTTTTATGGGGGGAAAACCCTAAGGGGGAAACTCCAAGGGAAAATAGTAACCTTAAAGGTTATAAGTAAGGGTCTAAGGACCCTTAGGCAAATTAGGGAAAAGGGTTTCAAGATGCCTCAAGGGAAGGGGCTAGAAGAATTATTAAACACAAGGGGGAAAGGGGGGGTCTCCAACATCCATGGGAAAGGGGCTAAGGGGGAAAAAAAGGGGGCTTGTGAGGGTTTTAAATACAGGGGAAGGGGGGGGTGAAAGGTTTTTTTTTTAAAAAAAAAACCCCCAAGGGAAAGGGCTAAAAGAAAATTTTAAGACATGGGGGGGGGGGGGGGGGGGAGAGGGTTTCAAAGCCCATAAGAAAGGAGCTTAAAGGTTAAAACACGGGAGAAGGGTAATAAGCCCAAAAGAAAGGGGGCTAAGAAGGCCCCCCCTTTGGAGGCTTCTAAGCTTCTAGAAGCTTGCTGGGGGGGTATTACGACCATCAGTTGATGGCGAAACCAGGCGGCAACCGGCGGTTTGGCAGAATCGAGTGACAACATGCTCCCTCAAGTCCTCTCTCTCTCACGTCGACTGCATTTAGAGTGGCAGCAGCACTCCCTTTCTCCTCCTCCAAGCGTCACGGTAGCCCTCTCTCTCAGCCTCTATAGCAATGGCCTCATAGTCGTGATGGCAACCCATCCATCCCCCTTTAGCCTGTGCTCCTCGTCTTAAATAGGATCCTCCCTCCCTCCCACATGTCAAGGTGCATGAATCCCCCTTGCTTCAAGCTCCAGCAAGGAGCTTAGTGTCCCATGCTTCCCTCCCTCTCCCCCAGCTCGACAGTCGGCTGGGGGAAGGAGGGAATAATAAAAAATTTTGCCTTTATCTAATTAAAATGAATTATCCCAAAGCCATATTCACGCATGATAGAATTAGATTGTTACATTCTCTCCCCCTTAAAGGAATTGAGATATCCTCATCTCGAGATAAATTGGGGATATTGATGGTTGAGAGTGCCTTCATCTACCCAAGTGGCATCCTCTTCGGGATAATCTTTCCACTGGACGAGGCATTCTCTCAAGGTTCTGGATCTTAATTGTCTCTCCCTAACATCTAAGATCCTGTCAGGCCTTAGTTCAAGGACTCCTTGACTAGGCATTACAACTTGTTGGTCATCAAGTACATGGTTAGGATTAGGTACATACTTTTTCAATAGGCTGATATGGAATACATTATGAACCTTTAGGTTCTCAGGGAGTTGCAGTTTATAAGCATTAGGTCCTAGGCACTTGAGGATCTTGTACGGTCCACAATACCTTGGACTTAGCTTCTTGCAATCTCCTAAAGATAGGGAACTCTTTTAGGGCATACGCGAATGAAGACCATGTCTTCTTCTTCGAAGACTCTATCTTGACGTTTCAAATCCACGTATGCCTTCAGTCTATCCTTGGCAGCTTGGATGTCCTGTCTTATTGACTTTATTTGGTCATCCATCTCTTCCAACATCTGCCTTGAAGCTTCAACCCTTAAGGTTGGATCTGAAAAGTTTAGGGGACTTCGACAGTCATGACCATACAATGCCTGGAAAGGGGTCATCTGAATGCTTTGTTGGTAAGAAGCATTGTAGGAAAATTCAACTAAAGGCAAGTATTGAATCCACCTCTTTGGCTCACGACAGCAATATGCCCTAAGCATGTCCTCCATGACTTGATTTACTCACTCTGTTTGTCCATCCGTTTGGGGATGGTAAGCGGTGCTAAAGCAGAGTTGAGTCCCAATAGCTTCAAAGATTGCTCTCCAGAAGTGTGACGTAAAGAGAGAATCACGGTCACTAATGATTCTTCTGGGTAAACCATGTAGCTCGAATATCTCCTTGATAAACAATCTTGCAATGTCTGAGGCTTTATAGTTTATCTTTACTGGAATAAGGTGTGCAACCTTAGTAAGCATGTCAACCACAACCATGATGGAGTTGTATCCTCCCAGGACTTGGGGTAGGCCTACAACAAAATCCATACTGATGAATTCCCATTTCATTTGGGGAATGTCAAGTAGTTGCAGTTTCCCTGGCATCTTGACATGTTCGGCTTTGATAGTTGACAAGACAAACACTCTGTGACATATTTGAGAGCATCGCCTTTAAGTTTCTCCCAATGGTAGCTCTTCCTAACTGCATTGAGAGTCTTGGCATAGCTAGGATGTCCTGCGAAAGGGGAATCATGAACTTCCCACAAAATCTTCTGCTTAAGTGACTGACTTGCTGGTACACACAGCCTTGTTCTATAGTAGACAAGTCCATTATTAATAGAGAATTCATGATAATTAGCCTGCAGATTTTGGTTTTGATCCTTGATAGAGATCTCCCTTAGCATTGTTTGGTAGGCCGGATCATGGCATGCTTCCTCTCTAGCTAACTCAAGAACAGGGTTGTTTGGCATAGATACTTTTATAGCTAGAGATCTGGCTATTGATGGATTTTGCAAGATTAGGGAATTAAGGAATGCCTTGCGACTGAGTGCATCAGCAACTACATTCTCTTTTCTTGGTTGGTATTTGATTTCAAAGTCATACTCCTCCAACACTTCAATCCACTGACGTTGCCTCATGTTGAGCTCATTCTGAGTAAAGATCCATTTGAGACTCTTATGGTCAGTTATTAGCGTGAACTTGTTACCCAACAGGTAGTGTCTCCAAAGCTTTAGAGCATGGATGAAAGCTAGCAATTCCAGATCATGCGTAGCATAATTCTTCTCATGACTCTTTAGTTTCCTTGAAGAGTATGCTACAGGATGACCTTCCTGCATGAGCACACATCCCAAGGCAAGTATGCTAGCATCAGTTACTACCTCAAATTCTTTATTGAGGTTTGGAAGTTTTAGAATAGGTGCTGATACCAAACTTTGCTTCAATCTGTTGAAGCTATTTTGTTCGGGAGTTGACCATGCAATGGCTGTTTACTTCTTTAGTAAGTCCCCGTCAGAGGTGCTGCAATCAAAGCATAGTTTTTGATGAAGACCCTATACCATCCTATCAATCCAAGAAAGCTGCGTATTTCTTTGACAGATGTTGGTATTGGCCATTCTAGCACATCTCTGACCTTGGCTGGGTCCACTGAGATTCCTTCTGCTGATACTATGAATCCTAGATATTCAATCTGACGCTTGAAGAATGCACACTTCTTCATCTTAGCATACAACTTATGTGACCTCATTGTCTCAAGGACAAATCCAAAGTTGGGGTTCATGATCTTCTTCCTGTTTAGAATAGACTAAAGTGTCGTCGAAGAAGACAAGCACACAATCATCAAGATATGGCCTAAAGATATCCTGCATTAACTTGTTGAAGGTGGCAAGTGCATTCATAAGTCCAAACGACATAAGTAGGAACTCAAAGTGCCCATATCTTGTATTGAAGGCCGTCTTTGGGATATCTTCTTCCTTGATCTTTATTTGATAGTAACCCGACCTGAGATCAATCTTGGAGAAGATCTTTGCACCCTGAAGGCGATCAAGAAGCTCATCTATTCTAGGAATAGGGTACTTGTTCTTGACCATTGATTGATTCAATCCTCAGTAATCAATTCATAGTCAAAGTTCCCATCTTTATTTTTCTTGAATAGTATTGGAGCTTCCCATGGTGAACTGCTAGGACGGATGTAGCCGTGATCTAGCAGTTGCTTGAGTTGTTCTTTCAGCTCAATTGCTTCTGGTATGGACATTTTATAAGGTCTCTTTGCAATTGGCGTAGCTCCTAGTACTAAGTTAATCTCATGATCTGCTTCATTTTGAGGTGGGAGTTCTATCAACTCTTCAGGGAATACGTCCGCTTATTCCTTTAGCCAAGAAAGTCCTTCATTAGACTCTTGCTTCTAATCTAACTTGTTGAGTTTGATCAAGTAGACAGGTAATCCTTTTCTGACTCCTTTTATGATCCGAGATACTTTGGCCAATTGAATTCTTGGCACTCCAACCTCACCTTGAGTTGTGACTAATTCTCTTTCAGAGTTTCAAAAGGAAACTTGACCCTTTCCATAATGAATGTGGGCATCATTAGGCTTAAGCCAATCCATTTCGAGTAGACACTCGTGGATACCAAAATTCATGACTCTGAATTTGACCGAAGTCTTCTTTCCTCCCAGAAAGAATTCCACCTTAGCAATTTGCCTATTACACGTAACCTCACGACCATTTGCCAATTCCACAAGCAAGATAGGTGCTTCTACTATGGCTATTCCTAATCTTTTTGCGCAAGCTGGTGAGATAAAGGAATGTGTACTGCCACAATCAATCAAGGTCTTGAAACTTTTACCTTGATAGTCTGACGGTGTCTGAATCACCGAGAACTGGCGATTCGGCCCTTTCTTGTGTAGGGCGGCATGGACTGTTGCCCTTTCAAACTCTGCTTCCATGGTCGGATCTTCTTCTTCTTCTTCTTCACACATTTGCCTATTGGCAACGCAGATGGTTCTTCCTTTGCCTTGGATAGCGGCTCCTTGACCATGGCCCGTTCCTTGGAAAGGTGCTTGGCGATGTCCTCCACCAAGCTTGGGACATTGCCTCTTGAAATGACCAGGCTCATTGCAGTGGAAACAACGGAGGTTTCAGCCATTGCCTTGAGTAGGAACAAAGTTGTTGACGTTGTTAGTCCTTGCTTTCTTTCTTTGTTCTTGATTATGACCTTGAACTCTCTTTATCTGAGGTCTGAATGCTCCTATGTTTGGGTCACTAAAAGACCAAGCTTTATTACCCCTTGGCCTAGACTACACCTCATGAATTATAAGCGCAGCTTGAATGAGTGCGTCCTGAAGATCTGATGGACGTATAGATTCGAGACGGGTATTTATTGGTGGATTTAAACCCACACAAAATTTGGACACATGATGTGTCATGTCCATCTGTGGTGCATACTTTAAAAGTGAGACCAATTTAGAGTAATATGCATCAAGAGTGAGCCCTAGATGTTTTAGCTCGTAGAACTCATTCATTTTCTGTGTGTGATATGCAGGTGGAAAGTATCTTCCATGCACGGCTTTCTTCAGCTTCTCCCAGGTAACGGATCCCTCCGCGATCCCTTGATCCCTGCACCATTGCTTCCACCAAAACCTGGCTTCGTCGGTGAGCTTTAGCTTGGCGAGCATAGCCTGATTGGCGGGTGCAGTACTGGCTGCTTCAAAGTAATCCTCCATGGATTCAATCCAAAATTCAGCATCAGCTTGGATGGACCTGCCTCTCCCGTCAAACTCGGGAGGCTTAATCTGTTTGAGAAGAAACTTCTTCTCTTGGATTATATCAGTACTTGAGGTAGGAGGCAAACTAGGAACCTATACCTGGGGTTGTGCCTAGATAAAGGTTTCTTAACATTGTTATACAATAATCGTTATTGATTACATCTCAATTCCGCTATCACCCAAGCAATCTAACCACTGAACTTTTTATCAATTCTAATGCACAATCAGACATTGATAAAAAAGAAGTCTTATTTGTATTTATATGGGCATAGCTCTTCTAGAATACAACATTTCTTGTGATGATAAGCTAGCTGTTACATTTAGTTTGGGGAGAACAACGTTGTATTACATTTATCTACATGAACTGTATAATAGTATGGTTTCGGGTCATGGATCTTCAGGAATCGGTAAATCATTGGAAGTTCAGGGTATCCTTTCCTTTGGAACCCATTCTTTTCATGGTGCCCTAACACTTTAATCCTATCAGCGGGGATGACATAGGTTACTTCCTCATATACATATGAGTCATCTCAACCCGCCGACCTTGAATAGGTAAAGTTGAGTTTACATGAGCTTCCACAAAAATGAACAGCTTTACGACTTCCAGGTCTTCCAACCACTTGGTCCTTTTTAGGTTGGTTTGTAGGTAAGCAAACCGGTGGGCGGCTATATAGTAGATTCCTAAGGCACCCGTCCATCTTCGTTCCATGTACAAAGGTGATGGATTATAGATTTGCTCTAGGATGTTCATCATCTCAACCCTTTGTCGGTAATGTGGAGAATGCATTGCAGTCATAAACATGATTCGAAATACTAATAACTTGTTCCATGCTTTGTAATTCTGCAAGACAACATTGAAGGTAAGAAAATGTTTGGAACATCAACACTTGCTTTACTTCATCTTATTGAGATTTCATAAAAACATTTCCGTTGTTGGTCACTATGATACCAACTGTAACGTGTCCACTTATATCATCAGGACACGTCTTAGCAGTCCATCGAAAAAGATGTCTAGAAAGCTCCGCCTGGCACTCCCATGGAATGTTACGGGGTTTGCGATCTAGGGATTTCCGCATCTGCCACGTAGCGAAAGTATTCCAGCCGTTCCCACTTAGAATCGACCTAAATTAGGGTTTTCTTTATTGGTCATTTCCTAATGGCAACTAGCGTCGGACCCAAGCGAACTACTTTACATAGAAATGCCAGGTCCGAAGCGGATTCACACTGCACTTGGCTCAAGGAGAATGGGAAACGAGAGGGATGCAAAGCTCAACCTCTCTGCCGTAAGGCATAGTCCCATTCCATTCCCCTAAAACAACATAAATCGGGTTCAATCATAACTCTAGGTCAATGATTTGGTTGTGCGTGTTCCTTGACGATCTTCCTGCTATCCATCATGATTTGAGAAAAGTTCCCGGCCAACCGGGACCACCCATCCGTAGGACGGACCTATGGCCCATCCTCCACACTTTCCTCGGGTTGTTTTTGTTATTTAATTACCTAACACATTAGTTGGACATGTAACAACTAGCTTCTTTAATTAACCCGTTAGACACTGGTTCTTTCACGTAATCTTATCACTTAACATAGAAAAACAATATCAGACAAGTTCCTTATTAACAGGTTATCATATTTATCTTTGAAATACAAAGAGTCCAGCCCGTAGGCTTATCCACAATCCACCCGAAGGCTATCCAGCAATCCACAGGGATCACTAATCCAAGTTTCTGCACGTAGACTAGTATGCGGGCCTCGAGATCCAATCCCGAGTCACGTTAGCCTCTTGTGCAAGGCCCGGAAGGTAGGGGATTTACGGCCAGAGCCCCCTCTGACACCCAAGCGTCCTCCTGCTCCAAGTAGCGCTCAACAGAGAGACCTCTCGCGGCGTGTTCAGTCCACTTTCCCGGCACGGTCAACAACCCCCTTGGTTAGGGTTAGGCAGGAAGTCGGGGGTAATTGAAGATGCCTCTCCCTTCAGGCCTTCAATCTAAAGTATAGATATCCATTTATCTTTTAATTCATTGATCAAACAAAGTCAAACAGTGCTCTAGAATCTGTAGCAAGCAATAAAATTTCCATTGATCCTTTTTGTTGGCAAACTGCTAAGGAATGAATCCTTCCTTTCGAATGCGTCCAGCACTCAATCCGGGATGACTTGCAACTTGGCAAGATCCCCTATATCCTGGGTTAGGGCGTACCCTATTAACCCAACTTGGTCAAACCTTAAGTTCATTGGTTACTTCAGTTTATCAGCTGGTCTTTAGTTTCCAATGAATCTTCTTTACCCAAGAAAGACTACTAAATTAGGATGATTATTCATCCTCCTGCAAGATAACTTGCGTAAGGACATGCCAACTTCATTGTGAGAACTTGGCCATTCCCTTGTGATCCAATCACAAGATCATATGACTCCGCACTTGTTGCGCAAGTGTCGCATCGAACTATTGAGACAATGGAGTCACGAAACAATCTATTTCAGGTTACTAGGCTGACGTCATTAGACCTAGGATTTCCAAGTTTCATCTTGTAAGATTCTTAGGGAAAAACCCTAGCTCACTTTCCAAAGTTCATTTCATTGTCCCCCTACATTTAGTGAATGTGGGTAAGTATTTAAGGTATAGGAGTTTCAGTTTTAGCGATACGTAACGATTAGGTCATGTGTTAATTTCCTAGTGAATTTCTTGGAATTCAACTCTTTCTAAATGAGTACTCCACGGTTTAGGTGTTTTAGGTTCGTACCAATTTGGTTAACTCTAGAAAATAATTACGTGATCATTTCCACATGACTCGTTGTCTATGCGTAAATTACTTTTTCAACCTTAACTTATCGATTAAGGCCAGGCATAGGTTAGGTTAATTCCAACTAATCTTCCTATACTTTGCGAACAAAATTCATGCTAAACAAGCAACCTTTTACTTGATAATTTATGCAGTTGACAAACGATATTTTCCTAGAGTTTATGCATCGTAAGAATCATCTCATGACTTGCAGTTTCCATGATGATTCATTGCGAAGAGAATATGGGTTAATAGTGCGATATGCAGTTTATACATCTAGGCTTAAACGAAGTATCCTATTTTAATGGATAGTAATCTAGTTTATAATTCATTTCAATGCATAAAGCTATTTGCTAGAACTGCGTTTATGCTTTCTTTAATTCGCATGTTTCATTTAAAAGTATTGATGACTAAGTTCCTTCGTTGTGAGCATCTAGGACAAAAATATATCCTATTTCTAACAATTAACCTTGCATGATTGAATTACAACAATATCAAATAAAAATTAGGAAGGAAAACCTAGGTTTGGGGTGAGATATCCATGTGGATGCCCGGAGATGACCCTCCCGCGGCTGCGCCTTGGACTTTCTTAGGAGGCATCGCAATTGTAGTCTTTCGGACATGGAAGCAGCTTTGCAACTCCTCTTTGGAATTCCATCGTGGCTCTCTTTTGCAATAACTTGCACCGTCCGTCGAAAGCAGTTTTAGAAGGCTTCCTCCTTGGAGTCAGGAATTCAAAAGGGGTGTTTCAGAATCTTTCATGACTAAGACCCATTAAGCCATGGGGAAGGCTTAATGGCCTTTGTAAGGACTCGCACGAACGGGGAATAACAAGGTGTGGAATCCCTTACCAGGGTTTTTTGAGTGGGAAAGGGAGGTGTTAAAAGCCCTCAACACTCTCTTCTCTTTTACGAGTGGGGAAAAAGAACAAGGCTCCAAGGGTATTTTGCATGGGGTTTCAAAAGCACAAAGGAAGGGCCTCAAGGAGGATTTAAAAAAAAACCGGGGAGATAAGACATTAAAGGCCAAAACCCTTTTATGGGGGGAAAACCCTAAGGGGGAAACTCCAAGGGAAAATAGTAACCTTAAAGGTTATAAGTAAGGGTCTAAGGACCCTTAGGCAAATTAGGGAAAAGGGTTTCAAGATGTCTCAAGGGAAGGGGCTAGAAGAAATTATTAAACACGGAGGGGAAAGGGGGGGTCTCCAACATCCATGGGAAAGGGGCTAAGGGGGAAAAAAAGGGGGCTTGTGAGGGTTTTAAATACGGGATAAGGGTGGGTGAAAGGTTTTTTTTTAAAAAAAAACCCCCAAGGGAAAGGGCTAAAAGAAAATTTTAAGACATGGGGGGGGGGGGGGGGGGGGGGGAAGAGGGTTTCAAAGCCCATAAGAAAGGGGCTTAAAGGTTAAAACATGGGAGAAGGGTAATAAGCCCAAAATAAAGGGGGCTAAGAAGGCCCCCCCTTTGGAAGCTTCTAAGCTTCCAGAAGCTTGCTAGGGGGGGTATTACGGCCGTCAGTTGATGGCGAAACCAGGCAGCAGCGGCGGTTCGACAGAATCGGGCGGCAGCGTGCTCCCTCAAGTCCTCTCTCTCTCACGTCAATTGCATTCAGAGTGGCAGCAGTACTCCCTTTATCCTCCTCCAAGCGTCACGGTAGCCCTCTCTCTCAGCCTCTATAGCAATGGCCTCAGTGTCGTGATGGCAACCCATCCATCCCCCTTCAGCCTACGCTCCTCGTCTTAAATAGGATCCTCCCTCCCTCCCACGCATCAAGGTGCATGAATCCCCCTTGCTTCAAGCTCCAGCAAGGAGCTTAATGTCCCATGCTTCCCTCCCTCTCCCCTAACTCGACAATCGGCTAGGAGAAGGAGGGAATAATTAAAAAAATTGCCTTTATCTAATTAAAATGAATTATCCCAAAGCCTTGTTCACACGTGATGGAATTAGATTGTTACACTCCAATCTTGTTATACGTTCAAGAACATAAAATATATTTTTCCTAAAATTTTAGGCCCATAAATTGATTATTTCCTTATTTTTTCTAACTTTTCCCATTTATTTATTCAAAAAATGTGCTATTTTCTGATTTATATGTCTTGATTGATCATATTGATTGAACACTAATTTTTATCAGCTTTTTATCCCACATGAATTTCATTTCCCAACCTGAAACGAAAGAATCCTTATTTTCCTTCATTTATGATGCATTTTGGGTTTCAAATTATTAATTACGACTATGTATGACTATGGGTTCTGTATTTTACCATGTACAACCCTCAAACATACTTCAAAAATGATTCATACAAAATTTCTTTCCATGTGCAAATCATTAAAGCCATCAAACATCAAAACAATGCAATTTTATTTGTAAAAATTGAGCATACTGCTTATTTGCGTGTTGGTGTTTTTATGAAATGGTTTCGGGCAGCCAATGGACCCCTCATCAATTTCTCGATAGTGCTGGACATTGCCTCTCATCCTCCTTTCGATCTTGGAGCAATCTGGTCCACGCTGGACAAGCATCCTTCATATCCATCTTCTCTTGATTTCTTGCGTGTGATCAGCCCCTTAAAGGAGAGAGGAGGAGGAGAGAGAAATATTGAGTTTTGATCTCTCTGATCAGGCGGCCATTGCATGAATGGAGATTGGTGATGGGAAGAGAAAAATTTGAGGAGGAGATTGCCCTAATCAGTTCCATGGCTTCTTTGTAGGCTTGTAATGCCTCTCCCCCACGATTTGTCGCCTTGTGGAGGGGGGCAGCACGTTCTACCTGGCGCCGTTTTGAAACAGTGCCGCCCCCCCAATCATGATTTTTAAAAAAATTGGGGGCCCAAGGCCCCCCCAACAATGCCCATGCCGGAAGTGTTTTAACTTTGGCCCTTTTTCCCTTTTGGCATTGCTTGTCTCATTTCTCCACCATCCGTTGGCTTCCAAATTGACCTCTAAAAATTTTTGCCTGTCTGACTTGGGGTGGCGCACTATTGGCCACTTTCTCTAGCTCGATCCGGTATTTGTTAAAATTATGAAAAATCTACAACTGCTCTTCGAAACAGCTTTGAAATCTCATCTTCCACTGCTCGTAAAAATTGCAAATTCCATCTTTACTGCTTCCGAGGAGGTCCAATTCCCACCTTAAATTTGCTCTTCTCCGCGTCTTCCCCGCACTTTAATGATCTTTAAATCCCACTCTCACAAAAAGATCATTATCCTTACCATCATGCCTTCTCTCTCATCATCTCTTTTTATGGCATTTTCAAACAACAAACCATAAGTAGCAACTTCAACTATAGCACAAGCATGTCTAATAGACATATCTTCCACGAGCTTTTTCATACTACCCTTTCCACAGTTGAGGAGCAATCTTCTTTCATGCAAGTGAATCTCTTAAAGAAAGAAAATATTTGGTTAAAGTATCCTTATAGGTATCATAGTCTTTCTATGCATGCTTTGCACTATCACACCAAGTACATCTACACATAAATTCTCCACACGCTAGAGGTTTAAATCTAGAAGGTTATGTAGAATGGCCTTTCTCCTTTGAATTAGCACATTTCAATTCCAAACTCCTCACTCCTTTCACCAATTCCTCCACGATATCATCTTTTTTTAAAGACAGAGTGGTACTTACAATTGGTAGATATTTGCTTGCTTGCTTTGTCTTCTGCAAAACTAGAGAAGTGCATGCAAGCCAATTTATCTTTGTTTTTATCTTTTGACAAGATTTTAAATTACAATTTGTACATCTTTCCAATCCGTTTTAAGACCTTGTTCCATATTGTCATCCTCCTCTGAAATCTTTTCAAGTCTCAATATAGCGAAGAGTGTGCATCCTCAAGAAACAATTCTATATTCTTCATCTCCAGAGTCAATTACTCTATTCTATCTAGTTGTGCATATTTTGACTCAAATTCTCAATGCAACTCTATTGTTGTTAATCCTTTATTGGGCTAAGACATCCACTCTAGCAAAGTTCTTTTAGTCACTTGCTTTGAATATTCCATAAAATACTTATCTTTGAGTGCAAAAATTATCCTACCTCAAGACATGATGTATCAAAATATGATGCTCACACACAATTTGAGTTTTGGAATACAACATGACCAAAGTATCAACTCATCTACTTTGGAGGAAGCACAAAAAATTCAAAAAATTTTGCATAGAGCCTTAAGTACTTAGATATATCCCATCCCTTAAGTTGCTTTAGTTCAACCAAAACTAAATCAAGTGCACTTCTTATAGCTTCTTTTAGTTATACATCCCCTATCTCTAGATAATCTATTGTGGATCAACTTGCAATACAAATCCTATATATGAAGAATCATCCATGTTATAAAACTCTTCATTTGGACTTTCATATTGGGTTCACCAAAGATACCTAGAGACTTGGTGTGTATGGAAAAAAAACATTGGGCCTTAAAGTAAGAAGAGCTTGATATAGAGAGAAAGAGATTTTAGAGGAAAAAAGATGAAAAGAAAGAGAGAGTTTCAAATTCTAGTAACAAGGAACCAAATATACCCAAATCCCAACTATAGTGTCTATTTATCTCATAAAATCTTGCTTCCAATCCATGTATAGTGTACATCTACATATGTATCAAGTTTTGGGAGTTTTACTGAGCATCATAATTCACCATACAAAAGTTCAGTGGCAAACAATGTTTCTATGTAACTAGAACAATCCCTTTCATATGTTAACCTCTAAGTTTGAGGTAACAACTTATATACCAGGAATTGGCCTATTTTTTTTTGCAAATATTTCAATATTTCTCTTTATTTTTCCCCTAACAAAACCATGTATTCAACTTGATTCCAAGTCATGGCAATCAGATTTCGTGATACCATACTAAGCCACGGCCACTATGTTATTGCCAATAGTTGCATATTTACAATCACTAGCTCTAATATTCGGATATAGTTTTTTTCAAACTTTGTAGGGCGAGCACAGATTCACAAAATCTATGGTTGTTCGAACTCAAGCACATCACTCAGCCATATGGCAGTGAATTTGTTCCTATGGGCCGACATTAACATTGAGAATGTTCTTCCCATCTTTTTTTCCCCTAATCAAAAGATAGAAAATTGTCTAATCGAATGATTAAAAAGGGTTAGCGATATCAAATAAATAAACAATCTTGCACTAATTTAGCTAGAACCCAAAAACATATGAAAATCCCTCCTTTGGACAAACTCTTTTGCAAACCAATACATCAAAATTTCAATCCAAGGCAACAATGAACTATGATTCATGCAAAACAATCCATTGTCTTTAGTCTCAAGACAATAAAGCATCAACAATAATAATGCAATTTATGATAGTACTGGGTTGTTGTAAATCAATCATGGAATACAGTGTTTTCAACCAAAAATATTAGCCCCGAAGCTTTCAATGTTCAACCCTGTTCATATACAAAATGGCCTATACAAAACTTCAATTCTCAGCACATAAAACATGGTGCCCTACCTTGCCCAAAGTAGAGAGAGAAGAGGTAGAGATCAGTCTAAAAAATTTAGTGCAAACCACACTAGTTGCCTTGTTCACTCCATGACGACTTGTGCTTCTTCTCTACTTTAGTCCTTCTATTCTTCCCCACATGATTGACTGACCACTCTTTCTTTTTTCCCACCTTTACTCTTAACCCTAGACACTATGCAAATAGGTTCACACAGTGTCCTTCAATCTCTTCCACTGTTCACACATCCATCTAAGATGGGAAATGTCATGTACCTCCTTCCCAGACACTTCAATCAAGCTATATTTGGTTTTTAATGTCTTGCCTTCAACACACACGACACCATTCATTTGAGCATGGGAAAAAAATCGCAATAGGCATCCTATGTTATAATGGAAGGGTGTTCCATCTATGCTACACACACACACACACACGCACGCACGCACGCACGCACGCACGCACGCACGCACGCACGCACGCACACACACACACACACACACACACACACACACACACACACACACACACACACACACACACACACACACACACACACACACGGGTCTTGTTTTGGGGTTTTAGACTTTTTTTTGTAGTTTTCTCCCCACCTATGTCTACAAATTCCTTTTCTAAGTTTTGGGCTTTTTACATGTATTCTCTCTTCTCCCATTTCCTTTGTAGTTGTATCAACCTTGGATACTTTCACCTTTCATTTGTAGCTTACTTATTATTTGGTATCCTCTTTGTGGCTTCCTTGACTCCTCTAGACCTCCTTCATTTGGTATCCTTAACTCTTTTAGGCCTCCTCCTCTTGGTATCCTTGGGGCCTTTCTATTCTTTGAGGTTCCCTTTCCTTTCTCAAGGCTAGGTGGTGGAAAATGAAGATCTTCAAGAATATTCACATGCATCTCAATAAGGTGTCTTGATCTCTCTTGTTATTACAAACCAAACATAGTCATTTTTGTAGCATGGGTATTGCATAGATGAGACCATGAATGTTGGGAACCATAGTGGTTTTTTTTTCTAATCTATATATAGAATGACTAGAGAGATCATTGATATGCATTATCTTCTGGAGGAAAAGCACTTCAAAAGGCTAAATTTTGTTTCTAGAATCCTCCAATACTTTACTATTACTTCCACCCATAGGTAGAGCTATCTATCTAGTGAGGGACTTGAAGAATACATTGAATTATCTTCTTGATTATCTCTTTATCCCTATTGGGCAGGGGATACTTATCCTCTATTGTAGCATGCACTCATATAGAAAAAATATTTAGAAATATATTAGGATCTACAAAATAATTCAAATCCCTTATCATACCAAAAAAGGGTATGTACTTTTAGTTCAATATCCCCATGAAATACGAGGGAATATTGTTAGGCAAACCCTCTAAATTTTAGGTCAAGTATATCCATACTCTAGTATGAACTACATGGGTAAACAACCAATATAAAGCTGCCAAAAGAATTCACATCCCTTAGCAGTTGACATCATTTGGCATTGTGCTTATTTAAAACCTTAACATCCCCTCAAGATATTAAGTATGACACATTAAAGTTTCCTTAAATCCATTTCTTGTGAGAAAAAGTCCATGGTTCTTCCATTTCCTTTGTTGATTTTAGGGGTTCTAGAATAAACACCCTAGTGTTTTTTTTTTCAAACTAGAAGTGTGTTCATCAAACACCTTAAGGAAAGACAATGAAAAATTAACTTAAAGAAGGCTCACTTTTATGAAACACATGTAAAAGGAATGGTATGCACAAAGCAAGCCTTTTGGATGTTGGACCTTACAACACAAAAATGACACTTATAATCAAATTGGTAGTAACTTTTGTGCATTCTAGGGTCCAACTAGAGAAAGTAGTCAAATAACGTGAAGATGGTCAATAATGTGACAATGCAATGCAATATTAGGGTTTCATACCTCAAAAGGACTAATATTATTGTGTCATTGATATCCTTATCCTTTGTATGTAGGAACATGGTGTCTTCTAAGGATATGGTCAGGTACCATGGCTTACCCTCCATCCAAATAACAACCAACAATCGTCTTGGAAATTGCATGAACCTCCAAGAGTTCTGCATTTCAAGTTTCATAAGCTTATTCAACATTTTTTGCTCCTCTCTTCTCCTTTCATCTTCCACCTACTTTTTGTATTTGTATTTCTCTATGTCTTTCTCTTTCCCTTCATTTGTATTACTATCCTCCCTAGTGACATCCTCCACTTGGATAATGCTCTCCTCTAGATTTCTTGCAAGGGGGATATAATATTTTATAGGTATTTTTTCTTGATGTGTTATCATAGGAAACTTGTAATACTTATAACAATGTTTTGATTTCAAGGGAATTTCCAAACTTCAATGAAAGGGTTGAGGATGAGAAAGGGGTTTTAGAGTTTAGGACATTTATCCATTATCCACTTTAGGGAATAGACTACAATCAAATGAGGATTGTAATGAAAAGGGTGCAATTGCCACTTTGGATTGTCCCTTTCATGAACACAAAGGAAAAATGTATGAGTTTATTTTGGGTATGTGTGCTTCTTAGCCTACTAACAAGAAGAGATAGTTTACCCAACAAGAGTTCATTAGCTACTGAGCTAGTTGCAAAAAAATGGAAAATATTGCATGTGTGTGGACATTGAGGAGGCAAAGGCTATATCAACAAAACTTGACATTTAAGACTCTAAAGAGGCAAATGCAATGGAAGATACAGAGAATGAAATCTCAACACTCACTTTGCCAAAATTTCCTTTTCAATTCTTGGTAAGTAATTCCTTCCATTGATGATTTTCAAAAACTCATGGGGCTTAAATAGGACCATTACATGGCATTATTGTAGAGCGTCCTTAAGAGGGGAAGACTTTGTGGTAGATGACTCCAAATAAGATTTCTCTTTCTTGGGTCCATAGAATTTCTCAATGCCCCTAATGCACTTCAATTTTGCCTCAAGAAATCTCAAGAGTACTCAAAACAACTTCTTATTGAGGATACTTTTATAGATATTCAAAGAAGGACACAAATTCAACAAATGGAAAAGGGGGTGGATAGAAGTGATAATTTAGAGGAACAAGAGTTAGGATCCATTAGCTTTTGAGAGAAAGAAAGGTTGACAAGAGCTAAGAATTTGAAAAATGTAAGCTCCATTGTTACAATGAGAAGAATGGATTCTATGAAAGATTAAATACCTAAATTATTGACTTGAATGTTCATTTATCTTAGATGTATTGGTTTGAACAATGATGATTTTCTAGCATATTCTAGTAAGACAATGGTTGAGATGGGGTGGATTACTTGTTAAGGCCTAAAGTTGAAATTTTGAAGATTTATAATTTTAAATACTTAGGTGATACCATCATTCCATTATATGTCTCAAAGAAATAGATACCAAGTCAATCTTCTTGAAAAATCTGCTATACTTGGAATTCTTGGTTGTGCTCTAGGCTTCTAAGGATCAATAACTCAATATTTTGTGTGCTATAATACGTATATCCTGGCTACTAGTCTCATAAAGAGTCCTCCATTACAAGGCTACAAGAGGTAAAGGTGTCTTATGCATAACAAAGAAAATGCTAGCTCAATAGAATGGGAAAAAACATAAGGAAAGTAGATGTAGCACAAAGAGAAGGCTCTTTGATTGATTTCTTTGCAACAAAAAATTGCTCATCATACTGATGAAAGACTTCATATTCAACAATATTGGACTCTCTTGTGTTTTCTTCTATTTGTTTTTCATGCATTGTCAATCTATATGTTGAAGTTTTCTATAGAAAGTTGAACATCTCACATAGGAAATTTGATTTTTCCATGCCTTAGCTAATCTATATTAATAATTATGTATATGTCTCAATAGTGTGTTTCATGACTTAACAAAATGTGTTGTATAGGGAAAAAAATAACTCCATAGGATGATAAAAAATGTATGCCTCACAAACTCGGGTTGAAAGGCAAAGTGCTTATCAAATAGAATGTAATATCCTTTTTTTTTTCACAGACCCTTACTTTTGCCACTTTCACTAAAGCTTTGTGGACAATATGGGACTTGACAAAATGCTTATTGTTTCAAGCGCTTTAATCGTACTAGCTATGGTTATATCTCTCACCCAATGAATATACCTCAAGTTCAAATGCAAAGTGAAATTGAATGTAATATCCTTTTTTTCCCAAGTCCTTACTATTGCAACTTTGATTGAAGCTTCATGGACAATGTGTGACTTGACATAACACTTATTATTTCAAGCAATTTGACCCAACAAATGACTATGGCTATCTCTCACCTACCCAATACATATCTCTCTTTTGACGATCCACTCTCTCAATCTCCATTGAGCAAGAATATGTAAAGTGACAAAAGGTATAGTGAGCTCACCTCCTTACCTTGAATCAATGCTATGTTTAAAAGGCTCACAAGGGGCTCCACAATTTTGAGTGGTGCTCCTTGATCCACTTTTGCTACTCCATAGCTCTTGATCCCATTCACAAATGCTCAATCTTTGAGAGGAAATGTAGCAAAGAGAAGAAGAAACCCAAACTCTCTTCCACTCTTCCTCTCTTACCCAAAAAGAAGAGAAGAATGTGAAACAAGTGAGAAGCTCCATTTCCCAAGTCCCTCACTCTCTCTCCCTCACTCTCATACCATTACTCTCCCTCACTCTCAAGATGATGCACAAGAGGACAAAGTAGAAGTAGGAAGGAGAAAAAGCAATGCCTCAAGTTTGCACACCATAAAATGAGCTTATCATTCAATTTTCAACTTTTATACATAAGTTTTTGAGTTTGGGGCTTTTACTCAAAGTTGGGCAGCCTTCCTTGTTTTTGGCTCTTGACTAGCCTTTCTTTTTTTATCCATAAAACCTTAGATAAATTTGAACCCATCTTCTCGAAAGTGAAGGGAAAGCTAGTGCGCACACCCTTGTTGAGCTACATATATTTCATTACAACATAATTTTTTTAAAACAACTTGCATGGGTGTTGAGTTGGACTCTCAAAAAAATATTACAAATAATTATGTAAGTGTTGCATTAATTGGAAAAATGTATTGTATACATTGTGTTGGATTAAAAGAGTTAATTCTTAAAATATTCTTGGTGCCTTGTGGCTTTGCTAGACTTGCATCTTTATCTGTCTTTTTGTCTTTAGCTTTATTCACCTTTATTGTCATCTTATGGAGTTTTGCTAGCTACCCATTCTATTTTATGGTTAGCATTATCTCCCTCCTAACTAAGTACCAATGCCATAGTACTCTTTGTTAGAGGTAGTCCACATATAAGGAACGTTGGGATAGTGGTGTGGCCACTATGAGGAGAGCAATGGCTGTCATTAGAGCTTGATGTGGTTGTTGGGGTTGCCTTGTTGGATGTTTAATAGAAGTATCATTGGGATTAGATGGGGCTCTTGAGATTGGGATTGTCTATTGCTAAACTAGTCAAATTTGAATGGGGTGGTCGAAGTTGATGACTAATGGAAGATTTTGGCATGGGATAGAAACTACAAATTGCCACATTTGCTTGTATCTCCAAGGATGGAAATTGTTGGTTTGAATCCTTAGAAGTTTTAGAAGCATTCATAGGCTTATCATTCTTGGGCGAAGAGAGTATAAAATTATTCACATTTTGGCTTTATATCAAGTTCACTACCTTCTCTCTTTTACCCATGGTTTTGGCTTTGGTGGCTTTTGCAACCACTTACAACAATTATTGTTTCCTTTTCTTCTATTTACTTATTTAGATAATTAATGTTTAGGCTTAGGAGACTCAGGGCATCCAACAGGTCAACCATTGACTTCCTAAGTTCCTTGTATTAATTCTCTTTTTCTTTCATCTCCTCTTGGGGATTTCTAGGTCATATTGAGCAACATTACTAGACTATGATCATTTAGTTACCTTTGGCTTTGGAGAATCTAGCTTTTCAATTGTTCCTCTTCCCAATGTGCTTCATCAATTGGGGTTGGTTTTTGATCTTGCTTAGCCCTAGAATCTAGTGTTTTCTTCTAATCGGCCAAGAATTATTTGTCCTTGGGGGTCTTGTTTAGTGTGCTAACACCCTCATTGATCCATTTTTGCCCCTAGTTCTTTGTTTAGGTTAGATTTTTCTTCATCAACAGGGAGTTTGGATTTTTGTATATTATCATGGAGGTGGTCTCGTAAGTGGTTTGAGCAATCACATCCAATTATTTCCTATATAGTACCCTTGAGCATGTAGGAGGGACTTTGGAAACCATTTACTACATTATCGTAGGTCTCGAGCAATGTCTTTATCCTTTGTTCCTTGGTTGCAGTGGTTTTGAAAGTCCTACCCATATCCTTGGTATTGGCCACTAGATTTTTTGCTTTTGGGGATGGTTTTGTATAAGCCAATTGGAGTAGAAGGGCTGAGAAGGAGTGGAAGATGGGAGATATGCTAAGAAGTAAGGCCTTGGGAGGAGAGTTGGAAGGGCTGATACAAGGTCAAAGCCCTCCCTCTTCTCTACTTCCTATATTGTTGTCATGAGGTAGTCATAAACTCCTCTTTTCCTTCCCTTCCTTCTCTTTATTAGCACTAAAAATAACTCACCTTTCTTTCTTTTCTTTACCTTCATGTTGCATTGTGTCTCTTGATGTCTTCTCTACAAAAAGCAAGGTAAACATTCAGCTCAATAATGTCAATTGGATGCATGGTTTACGTCTCCTTTTCCCAATATTTGGCCCCCACTTTCTTATTTCCTCCTTTTTCCCATAGAGTATAGTATATAGAGACCCAAAATATAAGTTTTTTTGGTGATTTTCATGTTTAATGGCTATTGTAATAAGAATCAAGCATAAGCAACCATATCCAAGCACTATTCTGAAGATCTTCACATTTTCATGACAAAAAATATTTGAAAAGATACAACTCATGATGCCCAGAGTAGGCAGCATCCTTTTAGGTGAAACCATATGACATCCAAGGTCACTTTACATATGTCGATCCTATGTGCCTACACACATAGAAGTATTAAGGTAGAAAATTAATAAGTGGGTGATGCAATTCAAGCCCTAATACATGGCACAACCGATGGATGACTGAGATAGTCATGACTTGAACCAACCAGCATACAATTAAGTATCATTAAACATAAGAACTAACTAGTATGCAAACTTACTCAGAGAACAAATTATACCTTGCTAGAGGCCTTGCACCCCATGACAAGCCATGCTGAGCAACAGTAAGTAGGGCCCCTGTAGGATACTTGAAGCCCTCTTGTGCAGTTGCATAACTGGACCTATGTGTTAGTAAAATGAAGCTAAGAAGTTTCATGAATGAAAATAGCAAGTACAATGGAAACATAAGCTAAAAAGTGAATCTAGGGACATAAGGTATGATATCCTTGCATAAAGACATCTCCTCAACTGACTGATCAACACCAAGCACTACAATAGAATCATGATCCATGGCTTTGAACTCTTCATTTACTTCATGAAGCACCTCTTGAAGTACATCATCCTTATCAACTCCTCAACTGACTGATCAACACCAAGCACTACAATAGAATCATGATCCATGGCTTTGAACTCTTCATTTACTTCATGAAGCACCTCTTGAAGTACATCATCCTTATCAACAAATTTAAAGTCTTTCTGTTGTAACAAGGAAGCCACTAGTCATCACTTTGCCTTTTTTCTTCCAAGGCATTCTCTAAATTTTCTATCAAGTCCAAGGATTTAGTCTCTAATTCATGCACCTTATGAGCCAATGCCTACTTATGGTGCAATAATAAGTCATTTTCTGTTGAAACAAACAAATCCTTAAGCATGGTATATGGCCAAGATATAGCACCATCAAATTTCTCAACAACCATTTTCCATGCATTTTTTACATCACCCAATAAAGCATTTTTGATATCGTAGAATTTCAAGTTCAACACTACCGATGCATCCACATCAACCTCTAGGTTTTTCAAAATCTTCTTTTCCACCTCTTGTAAAAGGCTAAAACATATCTAATAAAGAGTTTATAATCAACCTATAATGTGACATACATTTCCATAAAACTCTCCATTTCAACCCCACATTTATCCCTAAGTTCATGGGTCCATATCTTGAAAAAGCAGTAGACATTTTGCCCTTATCAGTCACGTGCTACATCTCTGCTATCTTCTCAAAATTATTTGATCCCAATGCATCACATTCGGCCTACTTTTCCTGTAACTACTTAGCTGAATTTTTAGATTTTTATTGTTGAGTATGGAGCTAAACACCTACAAAATTTTCATCATTGCCACATTTTGTTTATTGTCCTTATCAAATTGCTACAAATAGCCCATTACCTTCTGCATAACATCAACTACATCGGTAACATTGGTAACATTAAAACCATCAATCATAGAATGCATAGAAGTACATGGAACATTAACCCCATGAGCATCCACATGCTTATCAATAGATTGATCCTTCGCATGAAGTTTAGAATCAAGAGAAACATCCTAATGCTTATCTTTCGAGATATGCATACTCCATACCCAAATCTTTCCAAGTTTTTGCTTCTTTTTAGAATACATTTGACCTTCAACTTTATGTATGTCCACATTGCTCTATTTCACTAGATCCACTACGTAATCAAGACAAACATCACTATTATCTGTTTTGAAAAATTCAAAAGCAACATGTTTAGCATAGTTCTCCTCAAGCCAACATGTACCAAATCCATGTAAATAGCTTGTTTGTCCTTATCACTATCAAACAGAACATTTGCATCATCAACATCATGCAACAAACCGTTTGGATTCAATTTTAATAAGTATTTTGGAGTCAATTCTAGATACATAGTCCTGGCATGCTCATACAAGGCAATAAGCAAACATCCCATCACCTTGTTGGAATTAGAAACCTTGATTTTAGCTATAAGCCTCTGAAGCATCAACCCAGCCCAATTTAGCATCCCAACATGTTTAACATAGTAGATAATTCCATATGTCTCCCATGCAAAACTATCAATCGTGATAAGCATCAATGATCACATACCGCTGCATGAACCAATTTAATTACAATTTTGTTAACCCTCAGACAAACAAGGTGGAAAATTCGGAAAATCTAAAGTAGGAGACAAAGGCCTTGAGGCAAAAGTAAATGGAAGACGAAGAGGCGCCAAGAAAAATATGGACACACAAGAAGTGCAGAAAAGTCCTAAATAAAGGAAAAAGGGACACAAGAAAAAGCGCAAGTTAATACTTTTGTAAAAGAGTGCAAGTGCATCATGATTGAATTTAAAGAGTGCAGGGCTCTCACCCATGCAATTTGTACAGGTAGATGGGCGGTAGGAAGGAAGCTAGGAAGATAGGAGGACAATGGGGCCATGTAAAAAAGGGGATAAGGGGATGACCACCCAAAAGGGATTTAGGGTTTTGTATATAAAGTTGAAAAGTGAATGAGAAGCTCATTCTTATGTGTAGCAAAAAGTGGCTCTCTTCTTCTTCTTCTTCTTCTTCTTCTTCTTCTTCTTCTTGCTAGCTTGAGCTTGTGCTTGAGAGAGGGAGTGTGAGAGTGTGAGGGACTGAGTGTGTGAGGGTGAAGGACCTCCATCTTCTCCTCTCTTCTCTTCTCTTCTCTTCTCTTCTCTTCTCTTCTCTTCTCTTCTCTTCTCTTGAGAGCGGAGTTTTGATGCCACAAAGTGCTTAAAAATAGCTAAAAATTACAAATATCAAGGGAAAAATATTCATTGTCGAAGGCGGCGGCTCGACCTAGGACGATTTAAAGCGTCAAAGTGCTTTAAAGGCGCCCGAGTGACACTTGTTGATTTTTGATAATTTTTCAGACTGCCGTGCGGCTTGTCAGGAGTTGCCGGCCAATGCAGGATGTCAAGCGGGATGCCTAGGATTTTTCAGAGCTCGATTCGGACACCGGACGGAGAAATGGCCAACAAGTGGGCAAGATTTGAAAAGGTGGAGGTCAAGTGGTCATGACCTTTGGGGGGGGTGTGGCATTTTATGAAACATCAAAACATGGAGAGAGAGAGAGGAAGCAAAAAACGTGAGGAAGAAGATGCCAAGATGCGCCCGAAATTTGCGCCCCATTCTTGGGGAATCCATCTTCCTACCTGCAAACAACCCTCCCCCCCCAAATGATCATTGGTAGTGATTCCCCTCTGTATGCTGACTCTATCGCCGTGCTTCGCCCGTCAAATGGTGGCCTCAATGGAGATCTCAGATTTCATTATTTCTCTCTCCTCCCTCTCTCTCCTTTAAGGGGCTGTTCTTGTGTGGAAGAAGACAATGAAGAATGATGGAGGAAAGCTTGTCCGGATGAGATCGGATTGCTTCCGGGGTGGATGAAGATATGAAGAGTGTTGTTCTTGAAGATATTGAACATTGAATGAGGGCTGACATGCAGTCCCATAGCAAAACCTAGATCCCGAGACACAAAGCCTAAGCGGTAATTCAATTTTTATGAAGGAAAAATGAGTTTTTATGCTGATTGGTTGACGAAATATTGTTCCCATGGGCTGATTATGCATTATATTGTTGTTTGCTATGAGTTTGATCAGTTTATGCTCAGAAAATCAAAAAATCATAAGTGTTATGACTGAAATTAATGGTATGAAACCCGTAAAATACGCGTTTAAGAGGCAAAATGGGGGTTTTTTGCAAAATAAAGGGGAAACATGAGATATAACATCAATAAAACCTGAAATTTTGCTGTCAAAGAACCTAAGGGCCATAGCCCATAATCAATCTTAATTTCTAGTCATTTTTATTGAAGAAAATAGAGAAAAAATACCAAAAAATGGTGGAAAATGGGTTTTAAATGGGAGAAAATTAGGAAACGATAAAAGAAAAATTCTAGAAAATTACATAAGTGTTTGTGCAATGTATAATGAAGGTAGAGCATGAGGTTAGCCTCGGTTTACCCTCATTTCCATGTTTTTGTCCATATTTATTGCTTTCTCTACAAAAAAATACACATAAAACGACTCTTACACCTATCAACGATTGCAAAACATTAAACGGTAGGGTGAGAGGGGAGTTTGAGCATCAAAGTATAATCTTAAACCTGATTTATGTGTTGCATCATGGTTATAGGACGTTGTTTTCAAATAAAGAGAAAGGCAGCATGAGCATAAGGCTCGGTGTCTTTCCTCGTTTCAATACATAAACGTTAGCATGGAAATCATGAAAAGATTGGTTGCGCATGATACACAATGCTGATTTTCTATTGTTTGTGCACTAAACCATTCACATTATGCACTATGCATGGTTCATGGTATCGAAGGAAAATCTCCTGGACTGCATAGCAATTGTTTTCTTAGGACTTTGACCCACGATTGAGAGTGTGAGGTTATCCCTTGCCGTAGGGTAGAGGGTCGGTTTCCTAAGGGACTGTGAAGTGAGGAAGCATGGTATATCTCCTGGGAATACATGAAATGTAAAAGAGAGAAGTTTGTGCTCGTTTGTGTTATATGTTTAGCAGCGCATCAAAGGGCCAATCCCTGCGATGTAGGAGAGCTGCAGTGGGGCTCCGACTATTAGTCCGCTGGAGTGCCTCCTATATGTGTGTGACGAGGCGTTATGCCTAAGTACTTTGGGATCTCCCTCTGAGGAGTTTTAGGGAAACGTTGGACTATGAACTATAAACGCATGAATTAAGCTTTAGGGTAGTTTGTCCTTTAGCCTTATATTGACGCTCCTGGTCTGGGAGGCCGTGAGGGTGTTTGTGTGTCATGAGCATGAGGTCCAGCTAGTGCTATAGCTAGTGTCGGCCCATTTTAGGTCCCATCAGTGGTGCGTTTGCCGGGAGCCGCCTATAAGTGGTGGCTTTTGGATCTAGGGTTTCTAGGGACCAAAAGAAAGTTGGTTTATATCCTCTGGCAAGGACCGTCAAGCCGAAATCCAGAAAGCAGAACGTGCTGAGAGGGCTAGATGGTGGTTAGAGATTGTAAGCCGTTATTCTCCTCAAAGGAGTAGCCCAGTACGTATACGAAGCAGTGGTCTTAGTCATTTAACTACTCCATCTATTCCATTAGGTGCAGGAGGAAGTGTAAGATCTTCTTCTCCTCCACCAAGTCTACCCACTTCAAGTGGGGGTGTGAATCCGTCACTTCAAGCTCCTACTGCTAATCCGATTGTCACCATGGCATAGCCTATTGCGATTCCTGCAGGGACGCCGGATTTACTAGCCTTAGGAGTTCCCTTGCCCAGTTTTAATGGGTTAGCGAAAGAGGATGCAGAATTTCACATTTGTGAATTTTAGAGATTGATGTTCAATTATTGCATCCAAGACGAGGGACATCTCATGATGTTCTTCAATATGACGTTAAAGGAAGGGCTGCGATATGGTATCACAGCATAGAGTCTGGAACCATAACCACCATTGATCAATTCTATGTAGCTTTCTGAGCGGAATATGCCCCTGAAAGAGTTGGCCAATATTGGTTGTGGGTCTTGAATGTAAACGTCAAGATCCTCACGAGAATGTGAAAGCATATGCCAAGAAGTTGAAGGAAGTATTCCGTACGTTGCAAACTTACATTCCCATTCCACCGGCTACCCAATTGCAATACTTTTTGCATGGGTTGGATTTTAATATCCAAGTACAATTGAGCAGTGTGGCCTTGGCAGATATAGACATCGCTATTACGTAGGCAGAGGGAGTAGAAGCACGATTACAAATGGCCTACTCCTCTTAAATGAATATTAATGGGGGTTTAGTACCTGGCGGCAATCCATCATTGACGAATGGAAGTCAAGGGATGCCTATGACTAACCCTAATGGGAGAGGGAGTGTGGTTTCGAATGTACCTTTATTGCCAGCTCCTCCCAGTGTGACTATGCCTATGGCAAGTCAGTTGGCTCCATCAAATGTTGGAGTCCAAGTTTCAAATTCTAACGTTGTTCCTGTGGGTCAACATCCAATGCCAAATTAGATTGTTAGGCCAATGGAATGACGGGTTGACGATCGAGGCTACGAGTCGAGTGCATCTAATTTCCTTGGCGAAGTTAAGGACATGATGAAGCATTATACCGATATGATCTCCAAACAATATTGACAAATAGCTGTCGACGTTAATTTCTTGAAGAAGCAACAAAATCTGATAGGGAGTTGACGCCCTGAAGAGGGTGATGGACCCTCTAGATTTAGTTGTAAATGGTGTGGTGGGCAGCACTTCCCCAGAAACTGTCCAAATGTGAAATGTGACATTTGTGGGAAGTTGGGCCATTTAGCTGCTACCTATTGGAGTAAGATTAGTTCTCTCCAACAAGGGAGTAAACAACCGGGCCCAGTGAATCATAGAGCGCAAGGAAATAACTTGCAGCAGAATGATGCACCAAGGCAAATATTACAGAGGGGGAAAACAACTATAGAAGAGTTGCCACAAGGCAACGGATTCAGCCTTATTGAGGTTGTACGAGTTAATGATGCTGAAACCTCTAACTTAAGAGCTGTGACAAGGGGCCAAAAGGCTAAAGAGGTTGATAAAGATAAGGCAAAACCAGTTGAGGCAAACCCTAAACAAGGGGATAAGGGGACGTAAGTCCAGAGTCATAGCATAGAAGGGGGATTTCTAAAGCCGGTTGATAGAAAAGGCGACCCTAAGAAGGATGAGGAAGTGCCCATAAAGAAAGCAAGAGCCAAGAAAGAAGCACCTAAACCGGTCCAAAGACCAAAAGAGGGGATGGTTTGGCGAGAAAAGAGGGCTTTGGCTACCTATCATGATTTTGATTTAGCAAGTTCTCTTTGCGAAGTCAAACCAGATGTGAACCTCTTGCAATTGATCAAATTATCTCCAGGAGTACATAAGGAATTTAAGAAGATCCGCGTATCGGGTATATTGTGGAGCCCCTGGGCATAGCACGAGTAGGGGAAGATTGGTTTGACCATGCTGAAAAGAACTGCCCTAGGGTTCCAACTTATGTGGATGGAATATTAGTGGAACATGCCATTGTAGACACTGGATCCTCTGTCAATATCATGAGTTCAGAATTGATGGAGAGGTTGGGTCTAGGCATCCAAAAAGACAGCTCCACCCTTCTGAGAATGGCTGATGATAGTCTAAGACAACCAGAAGGTTGCATTACTAGAGTCCATGTTACAGCTGCAAGTGTAGAATGTTTCTTGGACTTTAGGGTGATAAGATTTGCAGGACGTCCTAGCTATCGAGTTTTGCTAGGTAGGCCTTGGATCTTACGAACAGACTGTCAAGTCGATATACCCACCGGTCGAGTGGTTCTAGGTAGAGGTGCTAATCGAGTAATAGTGGATGCTTATCCTAAGTCTCCTCAAAGTGAGAGAGCTCCTTTATCGTCTACTAAATTAGAGACAGCAGATGATCCATCTGGTAGTGAGACATCATCTAGTGATGAATCTAAAGAGGGGTCCACTACAGAGGATATCTATCAGATAACTCTTAATGAGCCGATAGAGCTGCAAGATAGGATAAGAGACCCAGATGTAATTGAGTTGGACCTTGGCACGCCGAATGATTCGCGGCCAATTAAATTAGGTTCCAGGCTCAGTTTAGTAGAAAGGGAGGACTATGTGTCCTTGATTCAAGAATTCCGAGATATCTTTGCTTGGAGTTATGATGAGCTGAGAGGCATTCCTCCCAGCCTGGTTGTTCATACTATCCTTGTAAAAGAAGGCAGTCATCCTGTGCGTCAAAAGGTAAGGCGTATGCCTTTTGAATTGAGGGATGGGTTGTTTGAGGAGTTGCAAAAGTTAAGGAAAGCTGGGTTAATCTTCCCTGTATAACACACAGAATGGTGTTCACCAGTTGTTATCAGGAAGAAGAAAAACAACCAGATCCGATTATGTGTGGATTTTAGAGAGTTGAATAAGCAGACAGTTAAGGATTACTACCCATTGCCATTTATTGACCATATTTTGGATCAATTAGCGGGTAGGGAAATATATTCATTCATGCATTGCTTTGCGGGATACAACTAGATGGCAATTGTAGAGGAGGACAATTTGAAAATAACTTTTATTACTGTCTTTGGTACTTTTGCGTACCATGTGATGGCCTTTGGTTTATGCAATGCACCTGGATCATGGCAACGAACAACAGACAAGACCTTTGGTGACATCTTCCCAGATGAGTTGAAAGTATTTATTGATGACCTGGGGGCAGCCACTGTAAGGGAAAGGATGCTGGTTATTCTAAGGAAATGCTTTGAGCATTGCAGATAATTTTGTATCGCTCTTAACCCACGGAAGTGTGTCTTTGGAGTACCTTATGGGCTATAGCTAGGCCATGTGGTCAGTTCAGTAGGGATAGCAAACTGACCTTGAAAAGATCAAGGTCATAGTTGCTATGAGTCCACCACGCACTCCGAAAGAGATTCATAGCTTTCTGTCATCAATAGGGTACTATCGAAGATTTATAAATTCCTTGGGAGAAAGAACATTGCCATTAACGAATTTATTATCCTTTAACTGTTCATTTGAGTGGAGCGACCCTTGTAAGGTAGCTTTTGAGGATGTAAAACAGTAGTGAGACGTGCTAGCTAGGGTCTTTGAGGAAGCCATCCGAGTTGATGATCAACTGAAGGAACGAAGCTCTAGGAGCTCAAACTCTGAGCAAACCAACTCGCGAAATTCAGAGAGAGCATCAACCTCGAGTGAGTGATCGGTCCCATCATCCCAGGATAAGGAAAAAACCACCAAGACGAACCAAGACTTGCTGATGTTAAGATGGAATTAACCAAGTTGCAAGACATGTTGAGACGACCAACATGCCCACATGTCCAATGCATGTACTGTGGCAGAAACCACTTGCCAGCCGAGTGTCAAGACCCTAGGTCAAGCCAAGATCTTCCCAACAGTAGAGGTATGAGGTCCCATTGGTTTGACCACCAGATATGTCAACCAATAGTCTTTTCCTACAACTGTTGTCTTCACATATGGGAGAATGCCCAAAGGCTTGATTATGCTTTGATCTGCTAGTCTGATAAGCCATTGTGTAGGTTGTATACCTTGTAGGCCTAGGTCCTTCATTGTCACATCGGTCATTATGTTTACTGATGAGCATCCATCAATCAATGCATCTGAAATAAAGCATCCTTCTATCCATATACTAATCTCTGGAGTCCCAGGATCTAGGAAGGCGTTAGCCACATTCACTTCCTTTACAGGTTCTGGGGCCTTATTGGTCTTGGTCACTATTGAAGGAGCAATCCTTAGTTCGCATCTTCCTGTCAAGATGCTTTTGAATTTCTTTCGGCAGTTGGGAGGCAGCATTAGCAATTTTCGGAACGTTAAGTTTGGTTTAAAAGTGTCTAGGTCTTTTACCAAGTCATACTCTTTGATAGGATCCACAGGCTTTTCCAATCGACTGGGAAATGGGGCCACACCCACTTTTATCTTCCCCTTTTCTTCTAGCAATGGCAGCATCGACACTTCCTCTGTTTCTGGAGGTGCTTCTGTATCGTCTATCTCCTAGGCCTCTGGTTCTGTTTTTGGGATTGTGTTTATGACTCTCTATGGCACTGCAGTGCTGTGTACTGCACTATTATGTCATGTACTGCTATGTCCCTGTGTTGGCATGTTGAACTTCACAGTCTTGGTAGGGGAGTTGTTCTCTTTCTGGATAACTGGTTCCTTCTTCTTGGCACGAGTGATAGCGGCAACTTCCAACTCTAACAAATTGGAGGCAGGCTCTTGTGTCTTCTGCTGGCTATCAGTGGCATTGGCCTTGAAAGGGGTTGGACTTGGGCAGTCCTTTGCAGTGTGGCCTTCTCCTTTGCATCATGGCTTATCCACAGATCTTCTAGGGTTTGGACAATTCGGGGAGATATGACCATTTTCTCCACATCTGTAACATTCCACCTCTGATCTCCGACTATCGCCAAACTGTCATCCTCTATAACTTTGAGAGGGAAACCTCATTGGACCAAAATTAGGACCAAACTCCCTAGGCTTTGGTCCAATGTCCTGCATTGTCATTTTGGATTCTAACAAGTTGAATCTTGCATTTTCATCTTTCTGTCTTTATTCATGCATCTCTTTCAGAAAGCAAATATCCTCTGTATGGTTCTTCCGCAAACAGTAGGAATAGAAGGCTCTAGGAATGGTTGGTTTTTGGCTACATTCAGTGGCTAAATGTCCCACTTGATGGCACTTTTTGCACCATGTATTAGAACGCATCACATCTCTCCCAACTCTCGCAGGAGTGGATATATTGGTAGTATTCACCTTCAGTGTCTGTAGCTGCTCTGTAATCACATCCATAAGCTCTTTCTTGATACTTGCGACTGAGTTGGATAAGTAGTCCTTCAGATTTTCACCTCCTGAAGTACTTGTAGTAGGATTTTGGGAAGCTTCTATAATTACTGCATATACAAGTTGGGTTGATCAAGAGGGTCCTCTGTTTTGGTTTTGATTCAGAGCTCCTGTTGAGACTTGGGGTTATTGATTCCAGTTGGTAGGGTTCCACTATTGTTGAGTCGCCATTGGAGGAATTGTTTGAGGCCACTATTGTTGTAGTTGAACCATCATTTGAGGCATTGTTGTCTACGGTGACCACTGTGGATTAGGTGCACTGTACTGCGGCACTATTTGCATATGGGGATAGGGGTAGGGAATGGCCCCTGGAATTGCTTTTGGTGGGTATACCATTCCTGGCATGGAAGGAGGTAAGAATCCTCTTCCTGGAGTCATTGACAACCTTGCTTCAACTTCGCCATATAATCTTGCACCTTCCACTGTAGCTTGTAGATTGACTGGTCTTCTCAATTCCACGAACTTGCGAACTTCTGGTTGTAAGCCTCTGAGGAACACTCCTTTTTGGATGCCTTCATCCAAATGATGGTTAGTCCATCTCTTCAGGATGGATTCCATTCGTGAGACATAAGCTTCTACTCTTTCTCTAGAGGACTGTCGTGAACTTCTCTCGCATCCGCTCTTCAAAACCTTCATGCCTGAATTTAGTGAGGAAGGCTAACTTCAGGTAAACCCATGTGCCAATAGTTCCTGCTACTTGTCTCTCATACCATTGAAATGCCGCACCCTTGAAAGTGGCGGGGAATATTGCTAACCACTGCTCAGGGGTTCTGGCATTGTTAGCCACACATGCTACCATAAATTTTGCTACATGAAGATCGGGGTCTTCATTATACTCTCCCTTAAAAATTGGCAATGGGACTACATTTGCTCGCCTGTCATCAATATTTCCAGGATGAATCTGACTAGGAAGGGAACCTTGAGTCACCATGGGGACTTCTGTAAAGAGTGCTTTTAGGGCATCAAAGGAGGCTTCTGCTGCAAGCTCATTCTCAGCCTTGATTCTTGCCTTTTCTCTTCTCACGTACCTCTAGACTCGTTCTAGCGCTTGCCTCTTGTTGCGTCATTCATCACGGGATTGGCTCCAACCAATTGGTATGTACTCAGCAGAATAAAATCAGAGAGGGGCTTCATTCTCTAGAAGATTCTTTGGCCAACATCTCTTCTACTTCCTTCTTTTCAACATCTTTCAAACCACTATAGAGGGGGAGATATTCCATTCTGAAAGTATCAAAACTCATTCTTCTTAGGATCATTATTGTGCCATCATTATAATAATGCCAGCTTATGATGGTTTCAATAGTGTATGCTGTAAAGAACACTATGTTGAGAGCAGAGTTTTGATGCCGAGAAGTGCTTAAACATAGCCAAAAATTACGAATATCAAGGGAAAAATATTCAACGTCGAAGGCGGCGGCTTCAGCTAGGACGATTTTAAGCGTCAAAGTGCTTTAAAGGCATCCGAGAGACACTTGTTGATTTTTGATAAATTTTCAGACTGCCGTGTGGGTTGTCAGGAGTTGCTAGCCAATGCGGGATGTCAAGCCGGACGCGCAGAAATTTACAACACTCGATTTGGACACCGGACGGGGAAATGGCCAACAAATGGGCATGATTTGAAGGGGTGGACCAAAGTTTGGCAAGTGGTCATGACCCTTGGGGGGGGGGGGGAGTTGGGCATTTTATGCCACTTAGCATCAAGATGAAAAAAAACGTGGAATCGTGAGGAGGAAGAGGGCGCTTGTTGGCGCTGAAATTTGTGCCCCATATCTTGATCATGGAAGATGCAGCCTGCAAACAACCACCCCCAATGATTATGGGCATTGATTCCCCTCTGGATGCTGACTCTATCGCCGCCTCTCGCCCGTCAAATGGTGGCCTGGATGGAGATCTCTGATTTTAGTCTTTCTCTCTCCTCCCTCTCTCTCCCTTAAGGGGCTGTTCTTGTGTGGAAGAAGACAATGAAGAATGATGGAGGAAAGCTTGTCCGTATGAGACCGGATTGCTTCCGGATGGATGAAGACATGAAGACTACTGTTCTTGAAGATGCTGAGCATTAAATGCATGTTGGAAATCAGTCCCGTAATCAAAACCAAGAAACCGAGACCTGAAAATAAGTGGTAATGCTATTTTTATGAAGAAAAATGATCTTTTTATGCTATTTGCTTGATGAAACTTTGTTCACATGGGATGAAAGTTCATTGTAACATTGTTTGCCATGAGTTTGATCAGTTTATACTCTGAAAATCAGAAAATATAAGGCTACATGGCCGGAAGTAGTGTTAAAATGCATAAAAAACACGCATTTTAAGGGTAAAATTGGGTTTTTTGCTATATAAATGAGGAATATGATATGTCATACCAACTAAATCTGAGTTTTTGTTGTCAATGAACCTAAGGGCCACAGCCCACAATCAATTTTCATTTTCAATCATTATTTATTAAAGAAAAATAGGGAAAAATGCCCAAAAAATGGAAAAAATGGGTTGAAAATTAGGAAAAAATGGAAAATGGGCTGAGAAAAATTAGGGAAAATTATATCTATTTTTGTGCAATGTATAACGATGGCAAAGCATGAGGTTGGTCTCGTTTTGTCCGTGTTTCTATGTTTTGTGCGTATTTATCGTTTTTTTAAAAGGAAAAAATGCATAGAAACCCTATCTACCCGATCAATGATGCAAAATGCTAAGAGTTAGATGAAAAGGGGCTAAAACATTGAAAGATAAGAAAAGATTTTATTTATGCATTGCACTTGGCATATAGGAAACTGTTTAAATAAAGAGGATGGTAGCATGAGCATATGGCTCGGTGCCTCCTTTCAACGTAGCACGCGTTAGTGAAATTCATGGAAAGAATGTTTTATGCACCATGCACGATGCTGATTTTTCTTTTGTCTGAGCACATAGTCATACACAATTTGCATTAAGCATAATAATTAAAAGGTATCAGAAAAACCTCCTAGATGTATGGTACTTGTCTTCCTTTGGTTGTGACCAACGATGAGCGTGAGAGGATATCCTAAGCTATAGATTAGTCATTGGATCCTAAAGGGAAATTGTTGTGAGGAATGGTATATCCTGGAACGTAAAATATTGGTACCTTGAGAGGATTTTGTGCTCATATGTATTATATGTCTAGTAGCGCATCAAGGGGCCAATCCCTGCGATGTAGGAGAGCTGTAGTGAGGCTTCGACTATTAGTCGGTGGAGTGCCTCCTATGTGTGTGTGACGAGGCGTTATGCCTAAGTACTTTGGGGAGTTTAAGGGAAATGTTGGACTATAAACTATAAACGTAGGAATTAAGCTTTAGGGCAGTTTGTCCTTCAGCCTTAGATTGACGCTCCTGGTCCGCGAGGCTGTGAGGGTGTTTGTGTGTCATGAGCATGAGGTCCAGCTAGTGCTATAGCCAGTGCCAGCCCATTTCAGGTCCCATCAGTGGTGCATCTGCCGGGAGCCGCCTATAAGTGGTGGTTTTCGGATCTAGGGTTTCTAGGGACCAAAAGAAAGTTGGTTTATGTCCTTTGACAAGGACCGTCAAGCCGAAATCCAAAAAGCAGAATGTGCTGAGAGGGCTAGACAGCGGTTAGAGATCGTAACCGTTACTCTGCTCAAAGGAGTAGTCCAGTACGTATAAGAAGCAGTGGTCTTAGTCACCCAACTGCTCCACATATTCCGTTAGGTGCAGGAGGAAGCATAAGTTCTTTCTCTTCTCCACCAAGTCTACCCACTTCAAGTGGGGGGGTGAATTCACCCATTCAAGCTCCTATTGCTAATCCGATTGTCGCCATGGCACAGCCTATTGCGATTCCTGCAGGGACGCTGGATTTACCAGCCTTAGGAGTTCCCTTGCCCATTTTTAATGGGTTAGCGGAAGAGGATACAGAATTTCACATTTGTGAATTCCAAAGATTGATGTTCAATTATCGCATCCAAGACGAGGGACATCTTATGATGTTCTTTAATATGACGTTAAAAAGAAGGGCTACGGTATGGTATCACAGCATAGAGTCTGGGACCATAACCACAACTGATCAATTCTATGCAGCTTTCCGAGCGGAATATGCCCCTGAAAGAGGTGGCCAATATTGGTTGCGGGCATATGCTAAGAAGCTGAAGGAAGTATTCCGTAAGTTACAAACTTACATTCCCATTCCGTTGGCTGCCCAATTGCAATACTTTTTGCATGGGTTGGACTTTAATATCCAAGCACAATTGAGCAGTGTGGCCTTGGCAGACATAGACACCGCTATTACGCGGGTAGAGGGAGTAGAAGCATGATTACAAATGGCCTACTCCTCTCGAATGAATATTAATGGGGGTTTAGTACCTAGCGGAAATCCATCAAGTCAAGGGATGCCTATGACTAACCCTATTGGGAGAGGGAGTGTGGTTCAGAATGTACCTTTACTATCGGCTCCTCCTAGTGTGACTATGCCTATGGCAAGTCAATTGGCTCCACCAAATGTTGGAGGCCAAGTTTCGAATTCTAATGTTGTTCCTATGGGTTAACAACCAATGCCAAATTAGATTGTTAGGCCAATGGAACAACGGGTCGATGATCGAGGCTATGAGTCGAGTGCATCTAATGTCCTTGGCGAGGTTAAAGACATGATGAAGCATTATATCGACATGATTTCTGAACAATATCGACAAATAGCCGTCGATGTTAATTTCTTAAAGAAGCAACAAAATTTGATAGGGAGTCGACGCCCTGAAGAGGGTGGACCCTCTAGATTTAGTTGTAAATGGTGTGGTGGACAACACTTCCCTAGAAACTATCCAAATGTGAAATGTGACATTTGTGGGAAGTTGGGTCATTTAGTTGCTACCTGTTGGAGTAAGATTAGTTCTCTCCAACAATGGAGTAAACACCTAGGGCCAGTGAATCATAGAGCGCAAGGAAATAACTTGCAGCAAAATGATGCACCAAGACAAATATTGCAAAGGGGAAAAACAACTATAGAAGAGTTGCCACAAGGCAACGGAGTCAGCCTTATTGAGGCTGTACGAGTCAATGATGCTGAAACCTCTAACTTAAGAGCCGTGACCAGAGGCCAAAAGGCTAAAGAGGTTGATAAAGATAATGCAAAACCGGTTGAGGCAAACCCTAAACAAGGGGATAAGGGGACGCAAGTCCAGAGTCCTAGCATGGAAGGGGGACCGATAAGGCCGGTTGACAAGAAAGTTGACCCTAAGAAGGATGAGAAAGTGCCAAGAAAGAAGGCAAGAGCTAAGAAAGAAGCACCGAAACCGGTCCAAAGACCAAAAGAGAGGATGGTTTGGCGTGAAAAGAGAGCTTTGGCTACTTATCATGACTTTGATTTAGCAAGTTCTCTTTGTGAAGTTAAACTAGATGTGAACCTCTTGCAATTGATCAAATTATCTCCAGGAGTACGCAAGGAATTTAAGAAGATCCTGTGTATTGGGTATATCGTAGAACCTTTGGGCATAGCACGAGTAGGGAAAGATTGGTTTGACCATGCTGAAAAGAACTGGCCTAGGGTTCCAGCTTATGTAGATGGAATATTAGTGGAACATGCCATTGTAGACACTGGATCCTCTGTCAATATCATGAGTTCAGAGTTGATGGAGAGGTTGGGTCTAGGCATCCAAAAAGATAGCTCTACCCTTCTTAGAATGGATGATGATAGTCTAAGACAACCAGAAGGTTGCGTTACTAAGGTCCATGTTATAGTTGCGAGTGTAGAATGCTTCTTTGACTTTAGGGTGATAAGATTTGCAGGACGTCCTAGCTATCGGGTTTTGCTAGGTAGGCCTTGGATCTTACGAACAGACTGTCAAGTCGATATACCCCCGCCGGTCGAGTAGTTTTAGGTAGAGGTGCTAATCGAGTAATAGTCGATGCTTATCCTGAGTCTCCTCAGAGTGAGAGAGCTCCTTTATCTTCTACTGAATTAGAAACAACAGACGATCCATCTGGTAGTGAGACATCATCGAGTGATGAATCTAAGGAGGGGTCCACTACGGAGGATATCTATCAGATAACTCTAAATGAGTCGATAGAGCCGTAAGATAGGATAAGAGATGCGGATGTGATTGAGTTAGACCTTGGCACGCCGAATGATTTGTGGCCAATTAAATTAGGTTCCATGCTTAGTTCAGCAGAAAGGGAGGACTATGTATCCTTGATTCAAGAATTCTGTGATATCTTTGCTTGGAGTTATGATGAGCTGAGAGGCATTCCTCCCAGAATGGCTGTTCATACTATTCCTGTAAAAGAAGGCAGTCGTCTTGTGCATCAGAAAGTAAGGCGTATGCCTTTTGAATTGAGGGACGGGTTGTTTGAGGAGTTGCAGAAGTTACGGAAAGCTGGTTTAATCTTCCCTGTACAACATACAGAATGGTGTTCGCCAGTTGTTATCAGGAAGAAGAAAAATAACCAGATCCGATTATGTGTGGATTTTAGAGAGCTGAATAAGAAGACAGTTAAGGATTACTACTCGTTGCCGTTTATTGACCAGATTTTGGATCAATTAGCGGGTAGGGAAATATATTCATTCATGGATTGCTTTGCGGGATATGACCAGATGGCAATTGTAGAAGAGGACAAGTTGAAAACGACTTTTATTACTGTCTTTGGTACTTTTGCATACCATGTGATGGCCTTTGGTTTGTGCAATGCACCTGGATCATGGCAACGAACAGCAGACAAGACCTTTGGTGACATCTCCCCAGATGAGCTAAAAGTATTTATTGATGACCTGGGGGCAGCCACTGTAAGGGAAAGGATGTTGATTATTTTAAGAAAGTGCTTTGAGCGTTGCAGACAATTTTGTATCGCTCTTAACCCACGGAAGTGTGTCTTTGGAGTACCTTATGGGCTATTGCTAGGCCATGTGGTCAGTTCAGTAGGGATCACGACTGACCCTGAAAAGATCAAGGTCATAGTCGCTATGAGTCCACCACGCACTTTGAAAGAGGTTCATAGCTTTCTGTCATCGATAGGGTACTATCGGAGATTTATAAATGCCTTGGCAGAAATAACGTTGCCATTAACGAATTTATTATCCTTTAGCTGTTCATTTGAATGGAACGACCCTTGTAAGGTAGCTTTTGAGGATGTGAAATAGGACCTAGTAAAAGCACCCATTTTAAAAGCACCTAAAAGAGGTGAGATGTTCTATATATTTTCAGCAACCACCATGCATAGTATAAGCTGTTGTTTAGCCCAAATCTAGGAGGAAAAGTGGTATCATCCGATAGCTTTTGCTAGTCAGAAATTGGGCATTTCAGAGATCAATTATACCTACATGGAGAAGTTGTGTCTTGCGATGGTCTTTGGGACTAAGAAATTCAGGCACTACATCCTCTATGAAAAGGTAGTGTTCTATACAAAGGCGGAGGGCTTAGATTGCTTATGAACAAGATGTAGCCGCCTGATCTTTTGGCAAAGTGGTTAATCACTTTGCAGGAGTTCGATTATGAGATTAAGAGTAAGCCACCGAGGTTGCAGGGTATTGTGGAATGCCTTGTGGATTTCGGGGAGCCGAAAGAGACTTTGGCTAAAGGAAGTGATATTGAGGAAATGTTTAAAATTGATACAGCTTCTATTCCATCTTGGTATGTTGCTATTACACAGTATCTATCAATAGGAGAGACGGGAGCTGGTTTGTCAAAGTCTGAAAAGAGGAAAATCAAACAACATGCATTGAAGTTTTCCTTGATCGCAGGGATACTATATCAGCAGGGTGTTGATGATATCTACCACCAATGTGTGATGCCTGACAAGGTTCCTTTCATCTTGGAGGAGTGTCATGACTCTGCATGTGGAGGGCACTTTGCGGGACGGTTGACGGCGCAGAAAGCCTTACGAGCTGGATATTGGTGGCCGTCCATCTTCCAAGATTCCTTTGAGTATGTAAAGAAATGTGATACCTGTCAAAGACACAACAGTAGAGAGAATAGGAAACGTCCACTTACGCCTATCATGGCTATCCTTCCATTTGAGAAGTGGAGCATTGATTTTGTGGGTCCTATTACCCCGTCGTCTACTACCCAGAAGAGGTACATTATAGTAGCCACTGATTATTTCACAAAATGGTCAGAAGCATGGGCGACGAGGCAGGACAATGCAAAAGAGACTACACGTTTCCTTTTAGAGCAGATTATCTGCCGTTTCGGTCCACCGAAAGAATTAGTGTCGGACCGTGGAACCCATTTTCTGAATAAGGTGATCAAAAGCACAATAAAACGACCCCTTATAATCTACAAGCAAACAGACAAGTTGAAAGTACTAATAAGCAGCTAGTGAGGATCTTGTCTAAAATAGTCTCTGAGAAGAAACGAGACTGGGACAGGAAGTTGTATGTGGCAGTATGGGCGTACAATACAACGTTCAAGCGAGCTACCGGCCATACTCCATTCAAATTGGTTTATGGGGAAGAGTGTGTGCTACCCCTCGAGATTGAGTTTCCAACCATATGATTTGCAATTAACCATTCTTTGGGAGATGAGGATTCCCTTTTTGAACGTTTCACGACCATAGCCCACCTGGATGAGCTGAAGTTGCAGAGCTTATTACACCAGGAGGTAGCTAAATGTCGGATGAAGAAGTTGCATGACCTCAGAGCGAAGAAATATACCTTTAAAAAAGGGCAATTAGTCCTCTACTATGATGCCCGTAGGGAATTGTTTCCAGGGAAGCTGGAACCTAAATGGGATGGCCCCTACAAGATTGTTAAGTTAGGGAAAAATAGGTCTATGGCCCTATTAGCTGATCTACAGGGAGTAGAGTTTAATAATAAGGTTAATCTTAATAAGATTAAACCTTGTTATTTCTAAGTATGCTAATATAGAGAAATGCATTGCAGGTCCATGCTAGGGATGATTTGAGACCTGCAAAAGAGCCTTAAAGGCCGGTTGATGGGGCAGTTAATTTCTTATTTGGAGCACCCATATCTAGAGCAAAGATACCATCAGGGGAAACTTATCTGGTGGAGCAAAGGTTACAAAGTGATTGAGCAAGAAGATGGAACCTTTGTGTGGGAGATCAAAGTCTTCTGCCATCACTGTTTACGACTGTTGACAAGTATCCCTGTTGAGTTCAATGACGAAGGTGGGATGGAGCCATCAGTTCATCCTCTCAACATGCTAAATTTTGATTATTATAATTACGAGTAGAGGAGTTCATGATGGCCGGCTGTGTAAACCCATTGTGGATGTATACATTATATTTTGACGGAGCGTCCAGGGGCCCTAATAAAAAAGGAAGTGTTGGAGTAGTAATCTGAGATCCCCGATGTAGAGTTACGATGAAGTTAGCTGCTTATCTCGGGGTAGGATTTACTAACAATATGGCGGAGTATAAAGCCTTGATTATGGGATTGTATATTGCCAAGCAAGGTGGTATTCGTCGGTTGTTAGTAAAAGGGGATTCCCAATTGATCCTGAATCAGCTAGATGGGATATACACAGTGCGGAATCCCATTCTTTGTATGTATCATCGAACTGCTATGACCCTACTTGAGGAGTTGAGAGAGTGTCTTTTCAGCTGATTTCACGTTACTGGAATCAGTTTGTGGATTCACTGGCAAATCTTGCTTATGAGGAAGACCTCTTCTTTAATTGTGGTCCTAGTTTGGATATTATTATCAATGATGAAACAAGACCTGGTCGCTTGTGGGAAATGTTATCAGAGCATGCAATATATGGCAGACGATGGTTGATATGGGTGATGCAAAGAGTAGTCGAGACCAATCTACCGTTGTTATCTTGGACCCATAGGTTGATTAGACATCATATTATGCGTACGCCTCTTGCTATATATGCAGGAGGGATGGGTCATAACCTTATGCATTTAGTTTAGGGCTACGAGCCTGTGTTTTCCTCCTTGGGAAGGGGCCTATTATTGTATATCTGGATTCTTTTAGGGAGGGACGTGTAGGTGCTACTCTATTTTATCTCATTAGGCCAAGAGGGCCAGTTTTGCGAGGTGTTACTATTTTATTTCATTAGGCTAGGAGGGCCGATTAAGTTTTGTAGTGAAGTGCTTTATTTCATTAGGCCAAGAGGACTAGTTGTCTTTTTGGTGCAGGTACGGTTAATGGTTTCTTATTTTAGTTTTGTGCTAGACAGGTTAGGAAGAAGAGCTTGGAAGGAGTCTTTTGTTGGGTGGAAGCTTCTCATAGACCTATCCAGGTGATACCTTTCCTTTATGAGTACTGTGGTTTTTATGCTATATGTGTTTGTGTACTTGTTTGGGGGATTTTTCGTTTCTTGTTGGGGACCGGCCTCCAAGGCATGAAATCCTAGGTTTAGGTTAGGTATGTCTGAGGGAGGTTTGAGTAGTCGTGGCCTCCTGTAAAGACATTGCCAGGCATCAAAAGACCTGTTTTAGAAGGGAGTCCTAGTGACCCTGTTTTGCTAGCCTGTTAGGCAGCCAACTAGGAGTTCTTTCTCAGTTGTGAGGCAGTTAGAGAAGCCTGCCAAAGAAGAAAATGATGATGATAAAGGAAAAGAAACCCTGAATATCTTACAGACAATACATATATACAAAGGTGTGTAAAAAGGGGTTCTAACCCCTATCAAAGAAAAGAGAAGAAACAAAAATTTTATAAGCAGTTGATCATCGCCTTGCGAAGACCTGGTAGGTTCCTGGGGACGAGTCAGACCCGGGGCCGATGCCTTGTCTTCCTAGGGTGGCATCTTGCTAGAAAAGAAGAAATTAAGGAAGGTTGGAGCGAAAATAAAAGTGAGCATTAAAAAAGGATTAAGTGTCGTCTTGCGAGGGCTTGTAGGTTCTTGGGTACCGAGACAGGACCTGAGGCCGATGCCTTGTTCTTCTTGGGTCACTACGCTCAACTCCCTCCTTTTTACATGCCTGTGTATGTCAATAAAATAAAAACCCTAAAAGAAGAAATGTGCTACAAGAAAATACTTCTTGAATCAGGCTATAGGAGTCCTCGCCTAGTAAGGAGCTCCTGGTTGTGTTGTCCTTAGTTAGGTAGGTAGTTCAGACCACCACTTAGGGTAACCTCTTTGACATCTCTTTTTAGTTTGGCTGTGTTGGAGCAGTCGCTTAGTGACTAGCTGCGGACCTTCTATCAGATTATGCTAGGCCTACTCCTTGTGAATGTCATGCCTTGGTTTTGTCAGGGGGTAGGGTGAGCATTGTGCTGTGTTTAGTATGTATCTATTTTGTATCAGCTTGATGCTTCCTTTGGTTGTTTTGTGCAGATCTAGTGTGGGATTCGACGGGCTGAGTCGCCCTATCCTGTGGTTGCCAATGAGAGCGGAGTTTTGATGCCAAGAAGTGCTTAAAAATAGCCAAAAATTACGAATATCAAGGGAAAAATATTCAATGTCGAAGGCGGCGGCTCCAGCTAGGATGATTTTAAGCGTCAAAGTGATTTAAAGGCACCCGAGAGACACTTGTTGATTTTTGATAAATTTTTAGACTGTCATGCGGGTTGTCAAGAGTTGTTAGCCAATGCGGGATGTCAAGCCGGATGCGCAGAAATTTATAGCACTCGATTTGGACATCGGACAGGGAAATGGCCAACAAATGGGCAAGATTTGAAGGGGTGGACCAAAGTTTGGCAAGTGCTCATGACCCTGGGGAGGGTGGGGGGAAGTTGGGAATTTTATGCCACTTAGCATCAAGATGAAAAAAAAACGTGGAATCGTGAGGAGAAAGAGGGCGCCTGTGTGCCGAAAGTTGCGCCCCATATCTTGATCATGGAAGATGCAGCCTGCAAACAACCACCCCCAATGATTATGGGCATTGATTCCCCTTTGGATGCTGACTCTATCGCCGCCTCTCGCCAGTCAAATGGTGGTCTGGATGGAGATCTCTGATTTTAGTCTTTCTCTCTCCTCCCTCTCTCTCCCTTAAGGGGTTATTCTTGTGTGGAAGAAGACAATGAAGAATGATGGAGGAAAGCTTGTCCGTATGAGATCGGATTGCTTCCGAATGGATGAATCTATGAAGAGTGCTATTCTTGAAGATGATGAGCATTAAATGCATGCTGGAAATTAGTCCCATAATCAAGACCAAGAAACTGAGACCTGAAAATAAGTGGTAATGCTATTTTTATGAAGAAAAATGATCTTTTTATGCTATTTGCTTGATGAAACTTTGTTCATATGGGATGAAAGTTCATTATAACATTGTTTGCCATGAGTTTGATCAGTTTATGCTTTGAAAATCAGAAAATATAAGGCTACATGGCCGGAAGTAGTGTTAAAATACATGAAAAACACGCATTTTAAGGGTAAAATTGGGTTTTTTGCTATATAAATGAGGAATATGATATGTCATACCAACTAAATCTAAGTTTTTGCTATCAATGAACCTAAGGGCCACAGCCCACAATCAATTTTCATTTTCAATCATTATTTATTAAAGAAAAATAGGAAAAAATGCCCAAAAATGGGAAAAATGGATTGAAAATTAGGAAAAAATGGAAAATGGACTGAGGAAAATTAGGGAAAATTATATCTATGTTTGTGCAATGTATAACAATGGAAAAGTACGAGGTTGGCCTCGATTTGTCCCCCTTTCTATGTTTTGTGCGTATTTTTCGTTCTTTTAAAAGGGAAAAATGCATAGAAACCCTATCTGCCCGATCAATGATGCAAAATGCTAAGAGTTAGATGAAAAGGGGCTGAAACACTGATAAGAAAAGATTTGATTTATGCATGACTTGGCATATAGGAAATGGTTTAAATAAAGAGGATGGTAGCATGAGCATATGGCTCGGTGCCTCCTTTTAACGCAGCACACGTTAGTGAAATTCATGGAAAGAATGTTTTATGCACCATGCACGATGCTGATTTTTCTTTTGTCTGAGCACATATTCATACACGATTTGCATTAAGCATTATAATTAAAAGGTATCAGAAAAAACTCCTAGATGCATGGCACCTATCTTCCTTAGGTCGTGACCAACGATGAGCATGATAGGATATCCTAAGCTGTAGGTTAGTCATTGGGTCCTAAAGGGAAATTGTTGTGAGGAATGGTATATCCTGGAACGTAAAATATTGGTACCTTGAGAGGATTTTGTGCTCATATGTGTTATATGTCTAGTAGCGCATCAAGGGGCCAATCCTTGCGATGTAGGAGAGTTGCAGTGAGGCTCCGACTATTAGTCGGTGGAGTGCCTCCTATGTGTGTGTGACGAGGCATTATGCCTAAGTACTTTGGGGTCTCCCTTTGAGGAGTTTAAGGGAAATGTTGAACTATAAACCATAAATGCAGGAATTAAGCTTTAGGGCAGTTTGTCCTTCAGCCTTAGATTGATGATCCTGGTCCGCGAGGCCGTGAGGGTATTTGTGTGTCATGAGCATGAGGTCTGGCTAGTGCTATAGCCAGTGCCGGCCCATTTCAGGTCCCATCATCTGTCTACCAACTTCTAGTGGGTTGCTAATTGGACAAACAAAAGATTGTCAGTGCACCAATGTTAACCCCAAGTCGAAATGACAGAAAATGGCGAAAAATGAAGGAAAAAGAGGAAAAAGCATGGAAGAAGAGCAAAGACATGCAGGTGATCTCTAAAAGCTAAGCCAAGACCAAAGGCGCAATTTTAAATGAAAGGCACCTCAAAAAACTTGGAAAACTCTTATAAAAGAGCGCCACACTCCCTCTTGTGCCAATTGTAAAATATTAGACGGGCATAGGCTAGAGGCGTAAGGCTAGAAGAGGAAAATGGAAAAAAGACCTTGCCAGAATGGCCGGTCATGTAAAAAAGGGGATGGGTGCCCATGGGATTTTAGGGTTTGTATATAAAGTTCAAAAAGTGAATAAAAGCTCATTCTTTGGTGTGTGGCTAACAAGAGCTCTCTTCTTCTTCTCTTCTTCTCTTCTTCTTGCTTGTGTATGCTCTTGAGAGAGGGAGTGTGAGAGTGTGAGGGAGTGAGTGTGTGGGAGTGAGGGATCAAGAGGGTGAAGCTCTTCACCATCTCCTCTTCTCTTCTTCTCTTCTCTTCTCTTCTCTTTTCTCGTGCGCGCGGCTATGGAGGATGGAGCTTGGAGATGGAGGAGACTTGAGGATGCTTGAGCTAGCATCAAGAATCGTGGAGCTACCGAGGTGTGCGAGGGAGGAGGCTACTCACATCGGCATCAAGGTAAGCTCACTACATTCGTAGGATCGACGGCGCATCGGCTAGGTGAGAGATAGCCATTAGAGCTCGCTTGAAACACTTGAAGCAATAAGCGGTCCATGGGTCTTGGCGGTTGAGTGTGAGCTCCCACTACATTTTGGTTCCGTTGTCGGGACCAACGGATTCAAGCTTGAGCACTTGCGCGCCTCATATCGAGCATCGAAGTAGCGGATTCATCCTCGAAACGGAGCTTGAGATATGTAGGAAGTTGTGTGTTTTTTATCTTCAAAACAAGTAAGTATTTTGGGATATTTTGGTTGTTTGATGATTTTAAAACATGGAGAATTTATTTCAATTTTTTACCTTCGATTTTTGTTGCATTTAGTGTAGGTTAGAATTAGGAAATCGAACCGGAGAAGGGTAGGGTTTACTGTTTCAAAACAGGGCAAAACAGGGCAAAAATCATGCAAAAATGGGTAAAACGCTCGCTTGCGATGCCTAAGATTGGCAAGAGTGATTGGGGGCATCAACACCACACTTGGGAAGGGGTATAAGAGCTAGGAGGCCAAGAGAGAGCTCATTTGTGCCATTTCAGTGAGAGAGAGAGAGAGAGAGACAAAGAGAGACAGAGAGCTCCAACCTGCATCGATTCGATCACATCACCGACGCGCTTACCGGTCCGTTCAGGTATATGAATCTCTCCCTCTACTCCCCTAGATAGGATCTGGAAGTGCATGGTCATTGTGCTTGCTTGAATCTTGAGAATCGATCGAATTTGTATTCGTGCTGTTTACGCGCGCCACACTCGGCCCGTCCGAGTGGCCTTTCTTGGGCTAAGTCCTAGAATCGGCCCTCGGCCCCTGTCACTCGGCCCACTTGGCCAAACCTGTCCGAGGCAAACCGTCCGAGTCCACCCATTTGGCCCGTCCAAGTCAAACTTTTGGACACGTGGCACATTCGGCCTCGGCCCGTCCGAACGACCCGTCTGAGTCTCAAATTCGGCCCTCAGCCACTTTCCACGGCCCTTGGCCCAAGTGCCTCGACCCATCCAAATCACCTTGTCCAAATTTGCCATTTGACCCGTCCGAATCAAAACCGTCTGAACCTTGAAATTCGGCCCTCGGCTCTGTGCCTCGGCCCGTCCGAGTGACCTACTCGGACCCTGCAATTCGGACCAGTTGGTTCGAGTGTAACTTTTTATCAAATTTTTCAGAAATTTGACCTGACCCGGCAAATACGCAGCAGCGCAAACTGTCAAAACCCTTCGGGCGCTCAGAACTTGATTCTGGCACACGTAATAGGAAAAATCGTAGTGCGCAGCCACTGAGCAGTTAGAAGTGGGCAGTTGCGAGACCCAAGGACTTAGACGCGAACCGTTGAGCTGTAAAACCTAATTGACCGAAAACGAACAGGGCGACATACAAGAAAACCCTAAACCCTAACAAAACGGCCAGAAAATTGATCTACAAGCCTATCAGGCTCGAAACAAGCAAGAGTGCGTAAGACGTTGAGGAATTTCTTGCTGCACTCACATTGAATTTCCGCACTTGAAGTACACTTAAGAAAGCTAAAAGCCTGATTGAGCACAAGTGCACGAGAAACGACACATGCACTGAGTGATCATAAATTGAGGTTGGTATTCAATAACTAAAGGAACTCACTCATATAAACCACTCAAGGAACCCACAAATAAAAGAGGACCCAAGACATAGACAAACCATCAAAGCGTAGATTAGGACCAAGCAAGGGGCCCCAACGACATGGATTTAACAAGTCTACCAAACCTGATCGACAGCGTGGTGGAGCAAGACAACTGGACAATGGCAAAGGAAAGCTCAGACCGCTGGTCTAATGAGAAACTCGATTTGAAAGTCTTCCCAGATGCTATTCAGCAGAGCTGGTAAGCAGTTACGACGCACACGCTCGGTATGAGCACCACGGTAGGACAGCAGACGCTATCATTGCATATCTAGAAGAGGAGAGAAACCTAGCCCGCAAAGCATTGCAAGGCATAGTCGAATACAATAGGGATCAACAGGCTAGAAGCCAAAGGCAAAGTACGGAGTTGCACGAGGTGCAGCGAGTGTTGAACTTAGCAGGTAGGAATCGAACAAATCACGAGAGAGCCCTAGAGGGAGACTTGACGTTGAGCAAGCTCCTCATGAAGCGATTGCTAGATAACACGGCTGCAGAACAAAGTGCCGCAGCACTAGTGACATCGCTGCTCGCAGGACTAGGGGCGAACCAAGGCTCAAAGAGCCAGTCCAAAATACTGATCGTTGCCAAGCAACTTGACAAGTACCAATCCCATGACGACCCATATAGCTTTGTCGAGTAGTTTGAGCAACTCTGCGAAGCCAATGGCCTCAACGACCTAACTCAACGCTTGCAAGCGTTTGGGCTTTTCCTAGGCGGCAAGAGTAGGACGTGGTATACGAGCCTAGATGCTGTAGAGCGAGCCAACTTCAATGGCCTCAAGGATCTCTTCATCAAGAGATTCGCCAAGCCCGGATACTCCGATAACCTACTAGTACGCTTGATGAACATCTAAGCAGAAAGAGAAGGAGGACATCCGCGATTACGTAATCCATGTGAGGAGTCTGTTCAAGAGAATCCCTCTGGGTGAGCGATTGACTGAAAGAGCAGTTTCAACTGTATTCATCAGCGGAATTCGAGACGAGGAGCTATATAAGGCTTTGGCAGGCAATTCAAGCTTGTAGCGAGACGCGGTAGCTAGAGTGTTTGAGGAAGCCATCAGAGTCGATGATCTGCTGAAATCAGAGCAGAATTTTGATGCCTTGAAGTGCTTAAAAATAGTTAAAAATTACGATTATCAAGGAAAAAATATTCAACGTCGAAGGCGGCGGCTCGATCTAGGACGATTTTAAGCGTCAAAGTGCTCTAAAGGCGCCCAAGTGACACTTGTTGAATTTTCATAATTTTTCAGACTGTCGTGCGGGTTGACAAGAGTTACCGACCAATGCGGGATGTCAAGCCAGACGCCCAAGATTTTTCAGAGCTCAATTCGGAGTCCGGACGGGGAAGGAGCCAAGAAATGGGCAAGATTTGAAGAGGTGGACACTTGGTAGGCCAAGTGGGCATGACCTTTTGGGGGGGGGGCATGCAACTTTTAGTGTAGCATGAAATTTTTCATGAAAGAGAGGAAAAAAACGTGGAGAGAGGAGGCGCCAGGTGCCGAAAAATGCGCCTCCTCCTCTCTCATCATGATCATGGGGTTGAATGCAACCCACCCAATGAATCTTGGGCAGTGAATCCCCCCTGAATGCCGATCATATCGCCGTGCTTCACTCCTCCAATAGCGGTCTCTATGAAGATCTCTGAAATCAGTCTTTCTCTCTCCTCCCTCTCTCTCTTCTAAGGGCAGATTCATGTGGTGAAGAAGAAGAAGAAGAATGGATGGCGGATGCTTGTCCAATGAAGACCGGATTGCTCCGTGGTTCAAGAGGAATGAAGATTGCTGATTGTGGATTGTCATGAGCATTAATGGTGGCTGGAAATCAGTCCCGAAACATGGCAAATAAAAACCCGCAACCCGCAAAGAACGGTAATCTCATTTTTACAAAGGAAATTGATGTTTTATGCAATTTGCTTCATGAATATTTGTTCCCATGGGATGATTATGCATCATAATGTTGTTTGCTATGAGTTTGATCAGTTTATGCTCACAAAATCATGTGTTGTGATTGAAATTAATGGTGCAAAACCCGTAAAACACGTGAAATATGGAAAAATTGGGTGTTTTTGATATATAAATGGAAAATATAATAAGACACACCAACTAAATTTGTGTTTTTGCTGCAAATGAGCCTAAGGGCCACAGCTCACAACTCATTTTGAATTTTTAGTTATTTAATATTGCAAAAAATACAAGAAAAATAGGAAAAATAGGAGAAAAATGGATTTTGAGTGCCGAAAATTAAGGAAAAATAAGAACCATGTTTGTGGATGTATGGGGGGTCTGAAGTATGAGGTTTAGCCTCAGTTCAGCCCTACCTTTATGTTTTAGTGAGTTTTTATTGCTTTTCATACAATAAAAATGTGGAAAATGAACCCTAAACCTATGCACCATGCACAACCTAAACAGGTGAGGGGGTAGAGTGTATAAAAGGTGTTTAAATGTTGAATGAAATGATGAAAAGCTTGCTGGTTTTTATGCATACCATTTAGGCTGGTCGATAATTAAAGAATAAGAACCTAGTAGCACGAGGGTTTCTCGGTGCTAGGTTCATGCAACGCCGCATACGAGCGATAGTCAAAATCATTGAAATAATGCTTTTGCACTAAGCACAATGCTGATTTTTCTTTGTTTGAGCACATGGGCATTCACAATTTGCATGAAGCATAAAATGATAAAAGGTATCAGACAATACCTCCTGGATGCATGACAATTGCTTTCTAGAGGAATATGACCAACGTTGAGTGAGTAAGGTTGTTCGAGCTGTAGGCTAGGCGTTGGGTCTAAGGGAAAAGAAAGTGAGGTATGGTACATTCCTGGATACGATCAATTGGTACCTTAAGTGGAAATATGTGCGAGATTGTGTTATGTATGTTTAGCGACGCATCGAGGGGCCAATCCCCAAGATGTAGGAGAGTCGCAGTGAGGTAGCGGCAGTCAGCCGTGGGAGGACCTCCTATGTTTGTGCTTCGTGCTCTCTGGAAATGTGTTGGGACTCCCTCTGAGGGGTGTTAATTGGGTTAGAGTTGGACTACGAGAGGTCCGGCTAGTGCATGAGCCAGTGCCGGCCCGTTTTAGGTCCCATCATGAAAGAGTGGAGCTCCAAGAGCTCGAATGTAGAGGAGACCAACTCGCGAGGTTGAGAGAGAGCGTCAGCCTCTAGTGAGCGATCAATCCCATCATCCCAAGATAAGGGGAAGGCCACCGAGACAGACCAAGGCTTGGCTGATATCAAGATGGAATTAGCCAAGTTGTAAGACATGTTGAGACGACTAACGTGCCCGCACGTCCAATGCGTGTACTGTGGCGGAAACCACTTACCGGCCAAGTGTCAAGACCCTAGGTCAAGACCTTGTGCTAATTGTGGTAGGTTTGGCCATGACGTCGCATAATGGATATTATCAAGAAGACTTGCATACTCGCAACCCTACGGCCAGCCTTACCTCTAGCGAACAGGCCGCAGCCATTCCTCGGAAGGGGAGCCCCATTGGCCCTTCCTGCACCTAACGATATGAAGCCAGCTGTTCCTAGGATGGAAATAAATCCTATGTAATATCTCCGCACAATAAAAGTTAGTTGGTTAGTTTGAAAGTTAGTTAGTCAATTAATAAGTTAGTAAGATTACTAACTAAAGACTAACTAAGGTAAAAACTAACTAACATTAATTATTAATAATTTTTATTTAATTTAAAATATTTTATTTTAAAAAATCGAGAGTCGTAAATTCGATATTTTTCTCGGATTGGCAAATCGTAGCCACCCTTCACGTAAATTACAACGTGAAGGAGACTTATGAGTTATATTAATCACTAGGTTAATGTGTATAGTTTGGATGGTCCAAAAACATTAGATTTTGGGCAAAGCTAGTATATTTTAGATATTTTAGATATTATCCTAAAAAAAGATATGGAGATTTTTAGAACTAGATGCCATTTAAAAGGAAAGACAAGTGATATTTTAGTTAGTTTAGAGATTTTACAAAAAGAAAAAAATAAAGAGAGGATTTGCGAAATCGTGCGCGCCGCGATCACAGTACACAGGCAGTGGACAACACTTTGAACAGAGAAAAGAAGGAGTGAACTAAAAGCTTCTAACCAAGCATCTTGCTAAGCGTCTTGGGGTTTTACCCCCCTTTCGGAGCCAATGGAACCATCAGATTTATGATCCAAGCATTAGATCACTAATCTTTCCAAGATCCCCCTCCACAAAGAGCTCCACTTCTCAACCACAAGCCCTCTTCTCTAATTCACTATAAATATGGGGCATGGGAGAGGCATAAGAAAGCAGAAGGAGACCCCGAGAGGCTGCGAGAGAGAGGTAGAGAGGAGGATACTCCTCCAGGAGATTGTGAGGAAGAGCTTGAAAGAGAGCTTGAGAGAGAGAGAGAGAGAGGGAGAGAGAGAGAGAGAGAGAGAGAGAGAAGAGTCACCCCGAGAGGCTGCAAGGAAGAGAATTAGCTCAATTCCCTCTATCTCGATCCTCGACTTAACCATCTTCTCTTACGATCTCCCATCTTGAATCTATTCTACCTTTTTAATCTCTTGAGTCTACCTGCGGTCGATGGCCTCCAAGCGAAGAATGTCGCGCGCGGATGACAATCCTACAACCAGCAACAAGGCTTCGGGCAAAGGCATCACTGTCAATCCAACTGCGGTTCCGGTCGTAAGTAATGTATTTTCAAATTGATAGATGCTTGTTTGATTCTCCTATGAGATACGTTAGGTCCCATACTATTGCACGAGTATAGGTCATGGGAAATGATCAATTTCATCTCACCTACTCGGAAGATGGAGTTTGTGAAGTGCATATATCAAGGGAAGATAATTGCACCTAGTTACATATGACTTATTTGCTAGTAGAGCAATTTCAAGGAAGAATTAGTCAAGCATTATGAATGGCATAGTCATCAAAAGAACGACATTAAAAGATTGTGCATACAAGTGCTAGATTAGAGTATAGTCAAGAGTTACAAATAGCATAATTACCAAAAGAATATGACATTGAGAATCATGAATAGAAAGTACTAGTTTAAAGTTTTAGATACTTCAAAATTACTTAGCCTAAGAGCCTAAATATTAAGAAAAACTAGATTCTAGCTCAATGCAAGGCCTATTGGAGTCTAATTACTTGAGATCATCTCGCACTTATCTTATCAAGTATTTACACGATATGCCTATAACATGTTTGATATATGAGGATAATTTTCTAGTTGCCTCATGACTTGACTAAGAGCTAGTACAAGAAATTAATCATAAGGGTTAAAACTAAGATGTCTTGAGATCCGTCGGATAATGATGACTTTGCCAATCCAAATCCAAGGTTGGGTTATCAAGCAAGGTAAGTGACCTATAGAACTTACATCATGAATAGTGTTTGAACCCTTAACATATGCCCTAGCCAAAGGAAGGAAGTGTTAAGATCATGTTTGCATAGTATTGCTCTTAGATCCCAAGGGGAAGAGCAAATATACGATGGAAATATTATATCGTCTATTCTTGCATTGGTTGCAAAGAATGCAATTAGTTTTGTTGATTGATCGAACAACATCCTAAATGTTTTTACATTCAATTGGTTGTTAGTTGTTGTTTGGATGATTATTCCAAGTGCTTGTGAGTTATGGTAAATGCATGGCAAGGGTCTGTGTGATGACAAGTTGCCATGAGAATAAAGAAATGTTTTCTTGGAAAATGATATTAGGCTGAATGCCTTGTTTGTGCTTGATTCTTAAAGGATTTAATTAAGGAAGGATATATTGTACGGGTGGATCACCTCCATGGTCGCACTGCGTATTAACCCGAGAGGGCACTGCTCGATTCATGGGCCGAAGGTTGAGTGGTGAAAAGGCCAACCATGGGAATGATATTTCACTCCTAGACAGCTTGCGGGTCAGTTGGAGCTCTGGACACCCCTTGCTAGGTCTAGAATGGAGTTGAAGACCTCTGTGGCCCCCAACATCTGGGCATGTTGGGAGATCCTATTCTAGATAAAGGATTGAGTTTGTGGTGCCATGTGGATTGGACCAGTTACTTTTGCAGGGCAGAAGGGATACTTCTGTTGGACAGAAGTGATACATAATTTCTCCTGTATGGATGGGAGACAAAGATTAACTTGAAGATAAGTTAAGGAACTTGTTTGAACTTGTTTGTCAATAGACTGCTTTGCTCTGTTTTTGTGTCTGTACTATAAGTTATGCGAACGAACCCTGTTCCCTAAAAGGCTTAATTAATGAAGCTGATTTTAAGTGTCACATATAAATGTGGTAGGACCTAATTAGAAAACTAAAGCTATTAAGGGAAGTGGGTGGACGGAACCCCCGACGGGTCCATCCTATGGTAGGGTGGTCCCAGAGAACTGGGAGGCTTCTCACAAGTTTTTATTGTCTTCGACCTTAGAAATTGTTAGGATAGAACCCCGATTCATGTCTTTTTAGGGGATCGGAATGGGACTATGCCCTATGGGCAGAGAGGTTGAGCACCGTATCCCTCTCGTTTCCCATTCTCTTTGAACTAAGTGCGTCATGGGTCTGCTTCAGATTGGGTATCTCTACGTAAAGTAGGATGTCCAAAACCCGATGCTAGAATGCTATCAAGAGACCTTGACAACTAGAAACCCGAATTTCAGGTCGATCCTAGTGGGTTCGATCGTGGACGTTCCGTTGCGAGACGGATTCGGGAAACCCTAGGCGACAAAACTCGAAACATTCCCTGGGAGTGCCGGGCAGCGATGCTTAGATTTGTTTCTCGATAGACTGCTAAAAGGGTGCCTGGAAAGCCGATGGGCGGGAACCTCACATCCTACAGGCATCCCTAGACTGCCTGGTCCTTACATGACCCATCCACCGCAGTCCACTACGTGGAAGAGCCAAGTGAGGAAGAAACTTATGTATACCCTTACGTCTCGCATGATGACGAGGGCAACGCTGTCCTCATGGACTATTGACCCATGCCGGTGATGGTGTTAGGAAGAGGATGAGGTAGAGGCCTAGGAGGGAAAATGCAGGATCCAGTTGTCAAGATTGTGGGAGAGAAGGAAGGAGTCTCACTTGTAGCCTTCTTGCTTGCACAATGGGGGAATACACACAGAGATGGAGGCTGAAAACAGTTTTCCTCTTCTTAGTTGTGTAAGCCAAAAAGAACTCTATTACAAAGAAATAGAAGAACCCTATATATGGGTCTCAAACCAAACTCAACTAACTAAGGTGGCATACTAACTGAGCCACGAACTATAGTAGATAAGGATAGCTATCATGTAGCTATTATTCATGGGTGGTGTACCAACCGCATCTGCAACTGACACGTGAGTGACATGAATGCACAACGGTCACCCTGGCATATCACGAGTGGAGCTCGATATCTCAACACTCCCCCTCGAGCTCAATCCCAATTCCTGCACACCAAGTAGGCCTCTGAACTTGCGCAGCTTCTCTGTGCCCAATGCTTTCGTAAATATGTCAGCTACCTGATCCTCTGTGCTGACATAAACTAGATCAATAAGACCTAGTAAAACCCTCTCTCACACATAGTGATAATGCACCTCAATGTGCTTTGTTCTAGCATGATAGACTGGGTTATTTGCCAAGTGTATACTACTCATGTTGTCACAATAAATGACAACTGGCCCATCTGTAGACTGATGCATATGCTGCGCCCTTGTACTCAGCCTCTATGCTGGATAAGGCAACTGTAGGCTGTTTCTTGCTGCTCCAAGTGACTGCAGCACTCCCAAAAGAGAACACATATCCACTGGTAGATCGTCTATCAGAAATGCTACCAGCCCAACCAGCATCAGTGTATCCATGCAACTGTATCTGAACCCCAATCTCATAAAATAGTCCATACTGCAATGTGGACTTCACATACCTGAGTATGTGTCTAGCCGCATCCAAATGCGACTTCCTTGGGGCCTGCATAAACTGACTTACCAATTCAACAGCATAGCTCAAATCTGGCCTGGTAATAGTCATATAAATCAAACTTCCCACTATGCGTCTGTACATAGTAGGGTTTTCCAAAAGCTCACCTGCTTCTGCGCGCTCAGCTTCACATTCTGCTCCAAAGGAACTGAAATAGGCTTACAGCCTGTCATCCCATATTTGGACAGCATGTCCAATCCATATTGCCTTTGCAAGAGCTGTATCCCACTTGGTGATCTAATCACCTCAATGCCCAAGAAATAACGCAGCTCTCCCAAATCCTTCATCTCAAATTTTTGCTTCAATAGCATTTTCACATGAAGGATATCTTCATCACTGTCACCTGTGATAATCAAATCATCAACATAAATGACAAGCAACATAATACCTTTATCTGTTTTTCTCACATAAAGTGAGAAATCTGCCTTGGAAATCTGAAAGCCAATAGTGACAAGATACTGTCCTATCTTGTCAGACCATGCTCTAGGTGCTTGCTTCAAGCCATACAAGGCTTTCTTCAACCTGCAAACAAACTCAATGAACAGCATGCACATAACCTGGTGGCTGCTCCATATAGACTTCTTCTTGCAAATCACCATGCAAGAAGGCATTCTTTACATCCATCTGATGTAAAGACCATCCCTTTGATGTAGCCATAGCAATGACTGCTCTTACGGTTGCCATCCTTGCAACCGGACTGAAGGTTTCTTCATAGTCAATGCCATATGTTTGTGCATACCCCTTGACTATTAATCTTGCCTTGTATCTATTCACAGAACCATCTGCATTGTGCTTCACCTTATAAACCCACTTACAGCCAATTGCATTCTTACCTTTAGGCAAAGGTACCAATTCCCATGTAGCATTTTCTTCCAAGGCATCCATTTCTTCATCCATGGCTTTCTCCCATTTTTCTTTTCCCATGGCTTGCTCAAAAGAAGTGGGTTCTGGTTCCTGTATCACCTTGACCATATATGCATAGTGAATGGCTGTAAATCCATCATATTTCAGCCTATCCATAGGATACCTAACTCTGGTAGACCTGCGCAAAGTGGGTTCACTCCCAGGTGCTCTCAAAACATCCCTGGTCTTCCTTACTCCAGGTGTAACAATAGAAGGAATACCCAACTCATCATCAATGCTCTGTTCTGAGCCACTGGATTCACCATCCACATAAGAGTGACCTGCATTCACATCAAACATGGGCTGATCTACCTTCTCTTTTCCTTTTCGTGATACCTGCATACCACTATTTGCACTGCCTTCAGAAGATTCTCCTGATCTCAATCTTCCTATCCATGGCGAAGAATGTGAACCACTGCTAGAGGACGCTCCAGGTCCACTAATATCTTGTGACTGCTGCTGTGAATTCTGTGCAACATTACCATATTGTGCATCTACATTATCAATCACATTTACTGGTTTATACCAGCTACTCATCTCATCAAAAACAACATCTCTGCTCACTGTAAACTTACGAGTAGAAGGGTTATAGCATCTATACCCTTTTTGTTGCAGAGAATAACTAATAAAGATGCACTTCTCAGCTTTTGGATCCAACTTGGATCTCAACTCATCTGGCACATGTACATAGGCAATGCAACCAAAAATTTTCAAATGAGAAATATCTGGTTTCCTACCAGTATACCTCTCCTCTGGAGTCATCCCATGTATTGCTGCAGTGGGAGTCCTGTTCATTATGTAGACTGATGTAGCAACTGCTTCAGCTCAATAAAAATCTGGCAGGTCTTTTTCATTGAGCATGGCACGAGATACCTCTCCAATATGCCTATTTTTTCTTTCTGCAATTCCATTTTGCTGTGGGGTATGACTACATGAATATTGTTGCTTTATGCCATGCTCCTGCAAGAACCTTGCAAACTCATTTGAGAGGTACTCTCCCCCTCCATCTGACCTTAGGCATTTTATTTGCAGACCTGTTTCTTTTTCAACCATAGCTTTAAGAGTTTTGAAATGCCCAAAAACTTCACTTTTCTTTTTCATAAAATACACCCAAAGTTTTTTGCTATAGTCATCGATAAAAGTGATAAAATAATGACAGCCTCCAAGAGATGCAGCTTTAGTAGTCCACACATCAGAGTGGATTAATTCCAATGGCTTCTCACTCTCTTGAACATGTCTAGGAAATGGTTTCCTTGCCTGTTTTCCAAATTGGCAGGCTTCACATACCTTATGCATTTCTGCAACCTTGAATTTAGGCAATCCTGCAATAATATTTTGGGCCTGCATTGATTTAAGTCGCTGTACATTAACATGACCAATGCGTTTATGCCAGATATCAATATCTGCAACTACACCGGTCCCATGTGCAAACATTGCTGCACTCAATTCAGACATGTCTGCATCCAATGTAAACATTCTGCCCTTCTTCTTTCCTTTTTCTATCAAGCGACCTTTATTTTTCATATCCTCAACAAAGCATCCATGAGGATTAAATCTGACCTGCAAGCCCTGTTCAACCATTTGACCAACAGAAACCAGGTTCTTGGTGATATTCGGGACATGAAATACATCGGACAGATATTTCTTTTTCCCATCTTGCATAGACAAAGGAATTTTTCCAATCTGCATAATAGGATGTGCAGTATCATCACCAGTCTCCACAAATCCTGGTTTTTCCATTTTCCTTGCATCCTCCATCCATTCTGCATGACCTGTCATGTGGTTTGATGCACCTGAGTCAACATACCATACATCATTGCTTTCTTCTGCACTTGTCACAGAATTGTTCATGTGTTGTACCATGAACAAATGCTCATTTCTGTCATCACCCTGTCTACTAGAAGATGCATAATTCCCTTGTTGCAATTTTCCATTCATGATGTCATTCTGCTTTTTATAGCAGTCTTTAGCCATATGACCCATTTTACCACAGTAGTAGCATTCAACATTACTGTTTGCATTTTGACCTCTTTGCCATCCACCACGACCTCTTTGGCTCTCCCTGCCTCTAGAGTTACCACGTCCTCCTCCATAGGACTGGTTTTCTTGAGTTTGCTGCATATTTTGATTTCTACCACGGCCTCCAAATCGGCCTCCTCTACCTCTGCCTCTACCTCTTCCAGCATTTGAGTAGAAGACAGTTTCTTTTGAAGTTCCTCCTAAAGAAGATGCACCACCATTTCTCTGCTCCTCAGAAATTAGAAGAGCAATCAACTCCTCAAAATCAGGAAATCTTTCACGAACTGAAATGGATGTCCGAAACTGTGCATAATCCTTTCCTAGACCATTCAAGGTCACAGAAACTAAATCATCATCTTCCACTGGCGACCCAATGGAAGCAAGTGCATATGCAATCTTCTTCACCTTCATGTGGTAGTCATTGATGCTCATATTTTCTCTCTGCACATTATGCAACTCTTGCTTGAGCTGCATTTTCCTAGCTTGCGTATTTGTGCTATACATTTTTGACAAAGTATCCCATGCCTCCTTTGGCGTACTTGCATCTTGAATATGCACAATCATAGAGTCTGAAATGCTGATAGACAGCCAGTACATAACTTTCCTGGCTCTCTCATGCCATGCTTTAAATGCCTGCATTTGCTGTTGATTGGGAACATCAGGAAGAACTGGTTCTTCTTCATTTCCTGCAACAAATTCCCAATATCCTTTCCCATAAGGAAATTCGTCATTCTAAACTTCCATGCTTGGAAGTTGTTCTTGTCAAGCTTTTCAGTGAAAATCTGTGAGAGAGAATCAGACGCCATTACAGAATACTGCAAAAAATTCTCTCACTGCAGAGAACACAGCTTCAGCCTCACAAAGGCAAATCTGCAAAACTGACGAAAGTGGTATTTGACCACACAGTCACTTCCTAGTGACGATTTTGCATATACAGGAACCAAGAATGGTTCTCTAACTCCCAATGTCTCTGCACATGAGCATACGATGCAATATTTGTGGTAACTTTTCACCGACCTGTAGAACAGTGGTCGCACAGCATAAAACAGGGCTTTTTTCTGAGTGCGTGCAGAAAACTTCCGCCTCCAAAACAGGCCCCGAAATGGCCTCAAATAAAAAAAACAAGGTCGCCAAGGGCTAAAGCCCTTTCCCGCAGCATATACTACCCTCTTGCTTCACCGCGAAGGGTGTCTCAACCTGAGACAATGCACTCCTGCACTTTCCGGCTGTGCTACCTGCAGAGATCTGCTCCCAAAACAGAAAATGAAAGCAACACTGCTCCTCTTACCAGAACACCGCGAGCTTGGCTTGCTTTCTTGAGCTCCTTACCACGAACAAGGCTCTGATACCATGTCAAGATTGTGGGAGAGAAGGAAGGAGTCTCACTTGTAGCTTTCTTGCTTGCATAATGGGGGAATACACACAGAGATGGAGGCTGAAAACAGTTTTCCTCTTCTTAGTTATGTAAGCCAAAAAGAACTCTATTACAAAGAAATAGAAGAACCCTATATATGGGTCTCAAACCAAACTCAACTAACTAAGGTGGCATACTAACTGAGCCACGAACTAGAGTAGATAAGGATAGCTATCATGTAGCTATTATTCATGGGCGGTGTACCAACCGCATCTGCAAACTGACACATCGGTGACATGAATGCACAACGTGTGAGAAATGCGGGATCTAGAGCATGGCATAACCGGAAGCTATGGAGGATGGAAAGAGAAGTGTAGACTCATGATGGAATGGACACTGTTTGTTACACAAGTGAATTAGGTTCCAAGATTGAGACTTGGACTCATAAACACAATCTTGTGTATGTGGACAATGACATTGACACTTTACTGAAATGAAAAGAGTACTATCATTGCATTAAGAAAGGAAGCAAGTACAATGCTTTATAGGAAAGTAGGAAACTACAGTAAGCACCATTGTGCATATGGGATAAGTTAGATTGCATGTCCTTGACCCTGAGGCTCCATACAAAGAGGCTGTTTGAGTGTGATTGCTGATTCTCAACACCCCTCCTCAATCACAACTAGGAAAGGCACAAAGTGTGTAGAGGCTATAATGAGAACCACCTGCAAAGTGTGGGCATACCACAGACATGGCAATACACCAGAGGCTGTTGCAGAAAAAGCTAAGTGTGGGTACCATAAACATGGTGAACATCCAGAGGCTGTAACAGGGGCCTCACAAAGTGTACAGGGACTGTAATGCCAAGTTACATAAGGAGTTTACAAAGCTTATGGCAGGAAACATTAGGGCAAGGAAAAAATACAAGGCTATTAAAACAGTCTATCAGAATTATGAGAGTACAAGGACTGATGAGTCTTGTCCTTCCGATCCTGGTGATCTTCATCTTCTTCTTCCTTTGCTTCATTTTCTTCTTCTTCTTTGACTGCGACTAGATAGGCCTTTTGGGATCTCTTTCTTGCGTGGCAGAACTTCTCGGTGTGTCCGGTCCTTTTGCAGAAGTCACAAAAGAGCTGATCCTTCTTGGCTTTGTACCTGTTGCCAACATATAATGCATGCTCATCTCTAGAGGTACTTGGTTCTTCTTTGGTTTTTAGCTTTTTTTCTTCTTCTAACAGTGATGCCTGGATATCAACAAGTTCAGGATTTGGCATGTTGATTAAAGTTGTTGATACATTATTATATTCAGGAGGCAAGCTCTTAAGTAGAACACCGATGCAAACATCTTCATCCATTTTAATGTTGATTCCTGCAAGTTGGGTTAGAAGTCCTTCCATGTAATTAAGATGTGTGGCAAGTGATGTGCTGGACTTCATTTCAAGCCTGAAGAACTCAATTAGGAGACCATACTTTGATGATTTAGATTGTGCACCGAACAGGGTGTCAAGTCTTTTCCATGTATCCTGTGAGGTCTCACAGTTATCCACATGGTGGATATAACTGTCGTCTAGCTCTAGTTTAATAATGGCCTGAGCTCTGTCATCATTCTTTTGCCAAGTAGTTGCAAGGTCCGCGTCCCGCGGTTTCTTCTCTTTGCCATTTGTGATGGCCCAGAGACCCTTCTTCATCAGGATGAGCTTGATGCGGGTTTGCCAAGTGTGGAATCCGACTCCTTTGAATCGAGCATTTGGCGAGTCTTTGCCCATGTTAGATTTACGGGAACAGTAGCAAATCAACTTCAGACTTTATTAGATTTGATCAACAGAAGAATTGATTGAGAGACACAAGTGCTAAAAAGCACTAACTGAGTGTCAATGAATACCAAATCTGCAAAAAGTCTTTTACTCCAAGTGATCTTCCCCTTCTTGATTTGATGCTGATGCCTTCAGATCTGAGTGACAGTACTTTAACGAACTTCAGAGAGTATTGCTCAGTGATTAAAATCACTGTTGATAACTTCAGTGAGAGAAACAGTGAAAAATGTCAAGATTTTGAAGCTTTTGGCTATGGTGGAATTAGGGTTTCTGAGACAGGGGCCTGGTTTTTTGCTGATTGGAGGAGCTACAGTGCATCATTTTCAAAACTTTTTACATATCTAGGAAGCTTATGTCATGGGCTACCAAAGCCCCATGGAGATTGTCAACATCGTGGTCAATATGCAGCGCGCAGGTGCCGCGATCAGAATCGGCGCAGATCTGGACAGCGAGGTCGAATTTCTGCAATGCTGGAGCCAGGGAGCATCAATGTCATCGATTATTGTGCCAAGATGAAGCGCCTTGAGCAGAGGAACAACTCTCCAGAAGAAATCGTGGGCTGAAATGGCCTGGTTGAAGAGTTATGGAAGCTCCAAGCAAGGTAGGTCCTGTCTGGCTATGGCAGACACAGAACAGAGATTGGGGATTTTCACAATGCTGAGCTCTAGATGGTCCAATGTCCTGGATTGATGTGATACAGGGAAGCTTTATGAGTTGGGGAATACTTTTCCAGAAGGAAGCTCCAAGAGATTTGACCTGTGGAGTGGGATATAAGCAGTTCAATCTGACAGGGTGCTGCTGGCTATGGCTGCCATGGAAGCTTCAGTGAGAGTAGAGTTGGGAGATGAAGTCATGAGCTGACATTGAGCTAGACTGAGGTTGAAAGGAATCAAGAGAGGCTAGACAAGCAGTGCCATGCCCAACTGGGCTCTGATACCATGTGAGAAATGCGGGATCTAGAGCATGGCATAACCGGAAGCTATGGAGGATGGAAAGAGAAGTGTAGACTCATGATGGAATGGACACTGTTTGTTACACAAGTGAATTAGGTTCCAAGATTGAAACTTGGACTCATAAACACAATATTGTGTATGTGGACAATGACATTGACACTTTACTGAAATGAAAAGAGTACTATCATTGCATTAAGAAAGGAAGCAAGAACAATGCTTTATAGGAAAGTAGAAAACTGCAGTAAGCACCATTGTGCATATGGGATAAGTTAGCCTGCATGTCCTTGACCCTGAGGCTCCATACAAAGAGGCTGTTTGAGTGTGATTGCTGATTCTCAACACAACGGTCACCCTGGCATATCACGAGTGGAGCTCGATATCTCAACACCAGTCATCTGTTGGACTTGTGGTCACCCTGGTCATGTCTCATCACGCTGCCTTGAAAGAGAGCAGCAAAACAGAGACAAGGCTGACCAAAGGTGCGGAGAGTGCGGAATCACCCATCTCTTCGTAGATTGCCCAAAGCAAAAGCCATCTTCTAGCTCAACCAACGTACCATCTATCCCATTGGGGCTGTTTGGTGTCGAGAACCTCGATGGGGAGGCCACACCTATCCCATTGCAGGTCATGACCCGAGCCCAAACGAAGCAGGCCGGCATCTCTCTGCTAGGACCTAGCAATCTTGACGCAGCCTCGATAGGAAAGAAAAGCCGCAGGCAGAAAAAGAAGAGATCGAAAGCTAAAGTCGCACTAAAAACTGAGAGTGCTACAACTCTGCCTGCTGGAAAGAAGGTTTCAGACACAGAGGCAGAGACTTCAGCCCCTAAGACGGCCTAAAAGGGAAGCGCTAAGGTAGGGGAATACCCGCATCCGAAGTGATAGTTAGAGGCCATAGAAAAGGTGAAGGAATGGGTGAAGAGGCTCAAGAGCATCTCAAGGATGCTAAGCCCATCATGGAGGATGAGATCGATGATCTATCCAGTGTAAGCATGCCAATATCACTGCCTCAACCTAAGTTGGTAGAAGCAACCGCACCACAAGCAGTGCCGCTAAGACCAAGCCTTGATGCTACAGAGCCGCAGATCAATCATGGCCATTGGCCAGGACAATCCAAGTTAAGGGAGAGACGAGTATCCAACGATCTCCTGACCATGCTAATGACTACCCCTATAACACTTAGCTTGGGAGATCTGCTTACGTAGAATCCTACCCTATGGCAAGATCTTAAGCAGTGGGTCGAAGGGTCACGAGAGCAGGTCACGGCAGACCCTCAAGACCATGACGCAGAAACGCAAATACCGAGTTTGATGCTGCACTCTGTGCCTAAATCCTTGCACATCAATGCCTTCTAGGAAGGTTCTGAGATGCACGCAGTCTTATCGGTCCTAGCCCTAGGCGACACAACGAGAAAGGGAATCGTAGACACAGGAGCTAGGGTTAGTGTGCTTAGCCACGCAGTGCTTCAGACTTGGGGAAACCAGCCTGTCAAAATTGCTAGGTTTAATGTGACACTATCAAATAGTATGAGAGTAAAGCCATTTGGGGTACTTAAGAGCTGGCCAGTGAAGATTGCAGGCATCCAGTTCTCTGTTGACTTTATAGTCATGAAGGGAGTGGACTACGATATCCTATTAGGCCGACCCTAGATGCGCAATGCTAGAGTCATCAAAGATTGGGGTAACGGCTTGATTTTCCTTGGCAATAGAATGGACGCCATAAGGATAGAGATGGATACTTGGAAGATCTCACCAGTCGACCTAGACGCCATCTCCGCTATGCTCAAGGGTAACACTCAGGTTAAGGAGTTCTATCGGCCCTTGACCAAGTATATCCCATGCCCAGAGGATGAGCGGGATTGGATGCACGTTCTTACTACAATTGACCTGCCATTCTCAGACCATGAGGCGTATGAGCAAACCATGAAAACGATTGGCAAGCCTAGCAACACACTCTCCGTACCAGTCTGCATGATGGCAGGAACCCTTCGGGGAAAGCCTAAGCCTATCAACTTCCAAGTCCCAACTAACAAAAGGGAACTCCAGGAGATGCTGGAATACTTGATAGACAAGCTAGCTGGCAATTCAGCTGCAAACTTCAAACCACTACAGGATCTCTTAGGTGAATCTAAGTGGCAATGGACCAGAGTGCATGACTTAAACCTCATGTATAATTGGGCCCTACTCCCTGACCAACGACAAGAGGTGTACCGAGCCCTAGGAGACGATGAGTAGTCTGATGAAGGGGATTCTAATGATGAATACAAAGATTGCTAATCCTTCAGTGATGGAATAGAGGGTGAAGTAGATACCGTAGAATACGACACTGAAGGACAAGAAATCGAGCAAATACGAGCAGACTCCAAGCCGCAGAAAAGAAATGTCTTTAGGATAGAGCGAGGGGTCATGCGCATGGAATGTGACCACACCTGGTTGGAACAAGTAGGAGCCATAGACCTCGAACAAGCAGGCTTAGCCCAGCCAGGGACGACACCAGCCCTTAGGACAGAATCACCATCTGACTAACGTCCACCAGGGGAGACTACATCTTCTAGCAAAGACGGGGAGTTTGACTCTGAGTCGGAGGTTAGTTCGGACAGTGATCCAGAAATCCCTAGGTTGCCGACGACTAGACGCACGAAGGGGGACCTACCCGTCCACCTAAGGCGCAGACGGTTAAGGCTAGAAAAGGTGAAACAACCCAGGGATATGCGAACGGAAGAACAACGAAAACTGCAGGACCTCCCTAAGCGCTTCACAAAATTCAAAAAAGGGGATAGGGTAGTGGTTCTGTTAGGTGCCAAACATCAAGGACAAACCAACGAATCAATCGAGGGACCAGCCAAGGTCAAGGAGGTGAATCTATCCCAGGAAGGGGAAACACCCCGACCAGTCTCCATTGCCGATGACTTGACTGAGGAAGAAGAAATTAGTCTTATCGCTCTCTTGCAAGAGTACATAGACGTATTCACCTGGTCCTTGCAAGAGCTTAAGGGGGTAGATCCGAGTGTCGTGACTCACAACATACCCATGACGCCAGACGCAACGTCGGTCAAGCAGCCACCGTACCCTATGAATCCAAAACATGCTCATGCTGTCAAAGATGAAATTGACAAGCTGATGAGAGCAGGATTCATTTATGAAATTAAGCACACAGACTGGGTATCACCCATAGTCATCGTGATGAAAAAGAATGGAAAAATCCGAGTGTGTGTCAATTACAAGAAGATGAACGCTGCTACGAAGAGGGATAACTATCCATTGCCATACACCGAGCACATGCTTGAGAGGGTGGCAGGCAAGGAAGCCTACAGTTTTCTGGACGGCTTCTCAGGGTACAACCAGGTGCAAGTGCATCCTGCGGGACCGCCTTCGCCACTGAGTAGGGCGTCTTTGCTTACATAGTCATGCCTTCAGGTTGACTAATGCCCTTGCCACTTTGCAACGTCTCATGTGCACAATCTTTAAGGACATGCTTCGTAAGGAGTTAGAAGTCTTTGTCGACGACCTGTGTGTCCATTCGACCTGGATCAAACACTTAGACAAACTCCACGTAGTCTTTGAGCGGTGTCGCTTATATCATCTCTCCTTGAACCCCTTAAAGTGCCAGTTTTGGGTAAAGCACGGATGCATCTTAGGGCACGTAGTGTTGAAGAACGGCATTGCCACTGACTTCTCAAAAGTCACGGTTATTGTTGACCTTCCACCCCCAATTAATTACAAGGGAGTTCAATGCTTCTTAGGCCATACGGGGTACTATCGGCGGTTTGTACTGAACTATGCGTTGATCGCTAGACCATTGTACAAGCTGTTGATTGTCTTCGAGTGGACCGAGGCATGCCAATGAGTGTACGAAGAATTGAAAAAGGCTCTAACCACAGCACCAATTCTACGAGCCCCAGATTGGACCATTACCTTCCATGTGCACATCGATGCTTCTAAGTTTGCCGTAGGGGCAGTGTTGTGCCAACCTGGTGAGCACAACTTATATTATCCAGTGAGCTTTGCTAGTAGACAACTCACTGAAATGGAAATGAACTACTCGACAACAGAAAGAGAGGGATTAGCCGTGGTATTCGCTGTGAAGAAATTCCGGCATTACCTATCGGCCACACCCTTCATCTTTTTCGTGGAGCATCAAGCCCTACTCTATCTAGTAAACAAACCTTGTGCTACAGGATGCATAGCTCGATGGCTCCTTCTGCTCTTGGAATTCGATTTCTCCATGGTTGTGCCGAAAGAAAAATAGCACTACATGGCTGACCATATGTCATGCATTTCCACGAGAGAAGCCACTGGACAAGGCATCGTTGATGAATTACCCAACGCCCATCTATTCCACCTGTCCAGCGAGAGAGATTTATTTAAGGCTGATCTAACGCCATATTGGGCGGATGACATAGTCCAAGTGCTTGAGCACGGACTACCTGAGCGACCAATAGAAAAAGCCCCCGACTTAGGCAGTTAATCCTTAAGATCCAGCCCTATCAACTGATTGCAGGCCAACTCTATAGGCTGGGGCAAGACGGATTGCTGCGTAGATGCATATGTGAGCATGAGATGCATGATGTGCTCTCGGAGGCACACAGGAGCATTGTAGGAGGACACTTTAGTGGAGACACGACAGCATGGAAGGTGCTACAGTCTCAACTATGGTGGCCCACACTTGTCCGCGATGCCACATGATTTGTCAAGCATTGTGACGAGTGCTAGCAGACAAAAGTCCCGATTCGCAAGGATCAGATGGAGTTGACCGCAATTACTGCTCGACAACCCTTCGAAAAATGGAGAATCGACTTCATAGGACCCATTAGTCAGAAGCCAAGTACATCATTGTAGCCACGGATTACCTCATGAAATGGGCAGAGGCAAGAGCCACACGTAAAAACGACGCTAGGACGACTGCCAAGTTCTTATGGGAGCAAGTAATCTCACGATTCGTCTGCCCCATCGAACTGGTCAGTGACCAGGGCATGCACTTCATCAACAAAGTGATAGCGCATCTCCTGTCCACCTTTCTCATTATCCATTGCAAATCATCGCCATACTACCCTCAGGCAAACGGTCAGATGTCCTGACCAAAGTAGTCTCAGCCTCACGTAGCGATTGGGACAACAAGCTTATGGCAGCTTTGTGGGCTTACCGTATGGCTTATAAAACGGCTATTGGTCAAAACCCATTCAGGCTGACCTATGGAATAGAAGCAATCCTACCCTTAGAATTCTTTGTTCCTAGCCTGAGAATAGCCCTTCAAGAACGATGGGAAGGGAAGGAGGCATGGATGCAGCGCCTGGTCGAGCTTGAATGCCTATCAGAGACCCATCTTCTAGCCACCCATGCACTTATATGTGAGAAGGCCCGTCGCAAGAGTTGGTTTGACAAGCATGTCAAGCAGCGCGACTTTGAATAGGGCGACTTAGTGCTCCTCTACTCCATTAAGGGACATAAACAGAAAATGAAATTTCGAGGCCTTGAACCCTTCAAAGTTTGTGCGATCAGCCGCACAGGCAATGTCGAACTCGAAACCTTAGACGGTGAGGGAATAGGCTTCTTCAATGGCAGTCATGTCAAGAAGTACTACCCTTCCACCCATCCTTTGCGCGAGCCCCCGATGTTAGAACCGCCTGTCAAAGTACGCGTGGCCACAATCATTGAGATTGATGACGAGGATGAGGAAGCCGTAGAGCCCGCATACCTCCATATAACGGTCACAGCAAAACAAACCTGCGCTTTCAACGCTTTGATCAATGAGGGAGCAGACTTCAATGTCCTAACTCATGATCATTTGTCCAAACTTCGCAGACCACCACTTCAGCCTACGAATGCTAAATTAAGCCCATATGGGGCCCATTCCTACGCACTCCTCAGCAAGTGCAAAGTAGTCATTTCTATCGAGTCTGAGACTGTCGTAATGATTTTTTACGTGTTGCCAAATGCTAAAGACATAGGCACAGAGTCATTGCTAGGACGCACTTTCAAAAAGCAAACTCACTGTAATGTTGATTATGAGTCGCAGCACATCCACCTCGCAATAGGCAATGTTTGCATTGTCACAGCTTTTAGCAAGGGCTACGTGACTTCATCACCGTCCGCAAAGCCACCGATAGAATCCTCCATGACCAAATCTACGGAGGGGGGTCGTGCGCAGCCGCCACCTCCCAGAATTCAGGAATCACAGCCCACAATAGCAAAACATCAGGCTCAACATCCTAGATTTCAATGGAAGGTCAAACAACCGCAACCGCCGCCTAGGAGTCGACACTTCTATCCTCGTAGGACCAAAAACTCTAACCCTAGGAGGACAAGATGCAGTCAATAGAAAGCGCCGCATGATCAAGCAACGATGGGTCCCTAAAGTCCTCTTACGTGCGCAAGGCTACTACGAGGGAAATACCTGGATGTGGATCCCTAAGGCCCACACGGCCAAAGGGACCATTCATACACTGCCCTCAAGCTTGATCAAACCGCGTCCCGTAAACCCTCAAAACCACAAGCCACAATGCTCTCCTGAACCACAACCATCCACCTCATCCATGCCTAGGCCCACGAGAGTCCCACAAGCCTACCGGCCCAAACCGCAAGCTCCGTCACAAGAGACATCACCCGCCGAAGTCAACCTGCCTCCCCAACTCCAACCTGAATGTAGCAGCCCGTCCGTCGTGGTTGCTCCTAATCCACTTAACATCCAAGCGGCCCAGCCACAAACTCACGAACCCTCCCAACCGCCCATCTTCGTTGTCAAAAGCTCTTGTTCCGTCAAACCTTAACCACCTGTTGGCCTTACGCCCTCCTATGAATGAAAATCCTTTTTAGCGCTAGCCGCTGACCTCGCTGACGACACCGGGGATGACATGGTGGATTGTATTAAAAGATTAGATGACACTTTCGTGTCACTCGCACTAAGCTATGACCGCTTGGACTTAGGTCTATTAGAAGAACCCTTTGCAATTGAAGTGCAAAATATGCCTTGGTCTTGGGAAACCTTTGAATTCGCATTCGCAAAAGTTTCTCGCTCCGCTGCTGAGTTGATTAACAGTGAAATCTCCAAGGAGCAAGCCATCAAACAGCGCCTTATCACGTCATACGATCCATGAACCACTTTTGCTATCACTCACTAAGAAATCATGGAGTTATCACACCTCGCTGATACTGGATCACCTTTCTTGAGGCAGTGGTACGCTCTTAGGTTGTAATGGGAAGTTGAAGGATGTCGCATAATGACCATCGCTGAGCAACGCCGCGCCATCAAAACAACAGAGTATGATCCCACTTACGTCGCGCCCACCTCATATAGAGTGTTAACCACTCTTCGGGGTTGACCCATGGTAGAACACCTCAAAGGACACCCCTACCTCGATCGCTTGTTGACCGAGGAAGAGCTACACATTGCTAGCCGTGTCGACTCTTGTGACTTCCTCACAGATGTTCTCACATACATCACACACGTGGGAATTCGACCCTTTGATTTGGACCACGCAGCTCAATTGGAATATAATCCAAATTTCTATACTTGGCTCCTTCACAAGTAACTCCTACCCCAACATGCCGAAAGCCCTTGACCTTTTGACCCTCAATCCTAGGAAGGATTCTTCTCAAGATGGAAGGGGAGGGGGTAAGGTGAAATGAATTAGATGAGAAATGAATCAAAGGGGATAAATCAAAGTAAAATCAGTGAAAAGCATAAACATGTATTATGAAAAAAAACGGATGGGGTAGGAAAATGGACATGAAAACTTTGAAGTAAAGGGCAAAAAGTCCAAGTCTAAAAAGGAAAATCTACATGGCTTCTTAATGAATTCATTCAAAAAGCATAGAGTTTTTCTTTTCTAGCAATCAGCAAATTAATATATGGAAAGTACTAATGAAAGTTATGATTTATGGCAGGAGCATAAAATGTCGCAACAAGACTGCGCCCATCGACTCATGTTCACAGACGAGAAAAGGGAGCAATACCGCATCCATATAGAGAACCGCGCCTTCATCCAGCTCAAATTTCGAACCATCCACAACATAGAAGTTGTGGTGGCCAAGGAGGAAGCAACCAGGAGGGTGGTTGAACAATGCAACCTCACGAAGTTTCTTGAAAAGTTCTCGCAGGAGCCGGACCACCTGAAGTGCATGAAGTCCCTCAAAACATACAACCCAGATCAAGAATGTGGTACTATGACGGTGGGCAGAGGAGAAGATGCAAAGTAGGTACAGGTCCGCTTAGACCCAGCCTTGGTGGAGAAGGCTTTGGGGTTGGTACCAAAGACGGAGAGGAAACAAAAAAGGGATGTTTATGCCATGCTTAAAATGAAGAAGGAAGATGTGCTCACAAATGATGGCATAAGCATCCAAGACATCCCCGACACAGAAGCCAGGATGCAAGCCAAGCTAATACATATGCTCTTCTCCACCCAGCGCTACAATTCATTGATGCATCGAATTAGCGTACTTGTGCTGGGGAATGTAGCAGCCCATACCCTAGACGAAGTAGTCTGGAACGGGTACATGCGAAAAACAATCGACTAGGCAGCCAAAGCATTGGCCCTAGGAAGTGTACCAGCAGGAGGAGAATCTCCAGCCTCTAAAGCCACAAAAAGAAAGAAAGCCTCCTCCAAAGCCTCCTTCATCGGGTATGGAGGTGTCTTAACTGCGCTCATTCAGGAGGCAGTGAAGGAAGCACAGGATGCAGAAGAAGGAGAAGGAGAAATGCCAGAAAGGTCGCCTCCTCACCAGGACAAGGATAGGTCCACTGATAGAACTGAGACAGAGGAAAAAGGGGAAGGACAGACAAGCAAAAAGACAACCAAGAAGCCGAAGAAGAAGACAACGCAGAGAAAGAAGAAGGATGACGAAGGCAGAAAGAAGGAGAGAGAAGACTTGGAAAGGGCAAAGAAAGAGTCCCTAAAAGAGGCCAAGGACAGAGAGAGGAAGAAGAGACAGGAGGAAGAGAAGGAAAAAGAAGAATTACGGAAAGCAAAGAAGGCATCAAAACAGGAAGCAGAGGAGAAGAAAAAAAAGGAAAAAGAAGAAAAAGAGAAATAGAAGGAAGAGCAGAGAAAAGCAGAGGAGGAAAGGAGAAGAAAGGCAGATGAGGAAGAGGAAGAACTAAGAAGGAAGGAGGAAGAGGACCTGGCTGAAGCCACACGCCGGTCCATCGAGCAACAAAGCCGAGCTGATGAATTGGGGAACTAGAGCCCATAAAGAGAAGAAAGGCCAGGGTCTAGCACATAGGTGCCGTAGATCGTGCCACCTGCAGTCACGGAGGGCAAGGGCAAGGCCCCAATTAATCTAATTCCTTCCCCCCTGGTGCCTTCAACTGAACCTACCACCATCACCCCTAGCATCCCAACCAGTGCAGATGTGTCAAATTTCGTGTCGTGGATGCAATATTTCATCAACAAAGAGATGACCCAGGGATAGAGCATAGGAACCATGGCCATAAGACAAAAGAGGCCAGCTACTGATGTGGATTCTAGGCAATAGCCTAAAAGGCAGAAGGTAGAAGCCTCAACCTCACCCATCCACACAACGATGACACCATCGGCTAACTATGACAAGTACGTCGCCGAGCTGCTCTCCCAATTGGAGAAAGCTAAGGAGGAACGCAAGATAGCCATGGCTGAGTTGGCAGCTGAGAAGGAATCAGTAGCCGCCTTCCAACTGGATAAAACAAGGATGATAGCCATGCAGCAAAGGGAGATCGCGGATCTCAAGCAAGAAATGAAGGCTAAGGATGACAGGGAGGAGCACTGGAGACAACTGCTTGAAAACAAAACATAGGAGCTAATGAAAATGCAAAGAGAGCACAAGCTCCTGATAGTGCAATACCAGGAGCTCGTTGCAAAATCTGCTCAGGTTGATGCGCTTGTGGCTGAGCTGAATGCCAAAGATGAGGAGAGAAAACAAGACATAGAGGAGCAGCAAGAGGAGATCGAGTGCGTGATCAACTAAACTCTGAAAAAGAAGAGCAAGAGAGACTAGTCAAGGAGTTGGAGGACCACGAGCAAAAATTCATGATATTAACCCTAAAGCAAGGCGAAAACACAGAAGAAATGAACAAAAGAGCAAAGGAGTGGGCTGTGCACAATGAAAAGAGTGTGAAGACACTGGCACGGTGCCTTGCTCTGGTAGAGAAGGAGAAAATCATTGCAGAGAGAAAGGCAGAAGCCACCCAAGTGGCCTTCGATGCCCAACAGAAAGCCTTCCTCGACATCATCCTAGACACCACCCGCTCAGCGCAAGGAGAGTCATTGGAGGTGACGCAAATAAAGCTCAGCATCGCACGCGAAGCCTTACATGCTGGATTGCAGATGCCACCCCTACCTGTGGAGGTTAGGCTGAGCTTGGACGAGCAACAAAAATACCTATTGCTGGCCGGCCCAAGAAATCGACACCCTCGGATTTGAAGAGGAAGCTCCACAGGGAGAATGGCAAGGGGAGGAAGTTGAACTTGAGGTCGACATGAACCGATTCAGGGAGGATGTAGTCCCACAACGTGTCGGAATGAGCAGGATCTAGCACATGGCAGTTAGTTATGGTGGATGAAAGGAGAAGAGTAAACTCATGATGGAGAAGACAAAGACACTGTTTGTTACACAAGTGAATTAGGTTCCAAGATTGAGACTTGGACTCATAAACACAATCTTGTGTATGTGGACAATGACACTGATACTTTACTGATAAGAAAAGAGTACTATCATTGCATTAAGAAAAGGAAGCAAGTACAATGCTTTATAGGAAAGTAGAAAACTGCAGTAGGCACCACTGTGCATATGGGATAGGTAAGCCTGCATGTCCTTGGCCCTGAAGCTCCATACAAAGAGGCTGTTAGTGAGTGTGATTGTTGAATCTCAACACAACCCCCCTCTCAATAGACCATACTTAGACGACTTCGACTGTGCACCAAATAAGGTATCCAATTTGTCCCAAGTGTCATGGGACGTGTCACATGCATCCATATGATGGATGTAGCTGTCATCCAATTCCAGCTTAATGATGGCTTGTGCCTTATCATCATTCTTCTGCCAAGTAACTGCAAGGTCCGCATCCCGAGGCTTCTTCTATTTGCCATTGGTAATGGCCCAAAGACCCTTCTTCATCAGAATGAGCTTGATGCGGGTTTGCCAGGTGTGAAACATGACTCCCTTGAACCGAGAATTTGGAGAGTCTTTTCCCATGTTGGATGGCTGAAGCAGCAACAAATCAACACCAATTTCTCAGATTTCAGCAGTAGAAGAGTCAGTTGTGTCACAAGACACAAGTGCTAAGAGCACTAGATGAGTATCAATGGACACTATGTTTGTATCTTCTTCCTTGAGTCTTCCAAATCTACAAAATTCTTCAAGATCTTCAAAATCCAAATCTTCCCCTTCTTGATTTGATGCTGGGAACTTCAGATTTAGTAGGCTTTAGCTTGGTTTAGTGGCAAGAGTGAGAAACTGAGAGAAATATGAGCTTGGGAGATTTTGGCTATGGTGGAATTAGGGTTTTTGAGATAGGGGCCTGGTTTTTCAGTCTATGTGGGCTGTAGCCTTGATCATTTTCCAAACTTTTTTTATGGATAGAGAGCTTATGCCATGGGCTTCCAAAGCCCTAAGGTTGTGGACCAGATTGCACTGCGTGGGAGACGAACGGCTGTACGAACCGGGACTGGCGCAGATCTGGACAGTGAGGATGAAAAATCGCAATGCCAGGGCTGTCGGTTGCCAATGTGTCTCTGTGATGTGCCAGGAAGGAGCGCAGGGAGTCAAGGAATGATCTTCCAGAAGAGAGCTTGGGGAGATATTACCTAGTTCAAGAGATCTAAGAGCTCCAAGGAGGCAGGGTCCTGCAAGCTATGGCAGCCATTGGAGCTTCATTGAAGGTAGAGTGAGAATGGAGCTGGGAGTGAAGTCATGAACTCAAGCCGAGCTGAGGAAAGATAAAGAAGAGCTGGAAGAGCAAAGACGAGGCTAGGCCATGCCCAACTGAGCTCTGATACCATGTCGGAATGAGCTGGATCTAGGACATGGCAGTTAGTTATGGTGGATGAAAGGAGAAGAGTAAACTCATGATGGAGAAGACAAAGACACTGTCTGTTACACAAGTGAATTAGGTTCCAAGATTGAGACTTGGACTCATAAAAACAATCTTGTGTATGTGGACAATGACACTGACACTTTACTGATAAGAAAAAGAGTACTATCATTGCATTAAGAAAAGGAAGCAAGTACAATGCTTTATAGGAAAGTAGGAAACTGCAGTAGGCGCCACTGTGCATATGGGATAGGTAAGCCTGCATGTGGCCCTGAAGCTCCATACAAAGAGGCTGTTAGTGAGTGTGATTGTTGAATCTCAACACAACCCCCCTCTCCGCAGTCTCAAGAGCCACCACAAGAGGACCCATCTGTGGAAATACAAGCCGCATCGAGGGAAAGATGCAAAAATCTAGAAGAGGAAGCCAGGAAATAGCTAAGAGCCAAACCAGCCATGTTGCTGTCCGCACCCCTCCCACCTTGCCCTGACGATATCCCCGTGGGATTCCACGGAGAACTGGTGCTGTGGGAGATACAAGAACAAGGAAAGGATCCATTCACCTTTATTTTTCTCCTACCCAACATTTTGTGGAGGGTCTTGCCGCTCAAGGTAATGGATGAGGTGATCGCAATCGGTGGCCGGTTGGGGCAAAGATGGCTAGAAGAGCGAGAAAAAACCCCGACCTCTTGGGGCACAGAAGCGGCTGATTACTGGCAGAACAAAGTTTTTGAAGTCCCACACACTGTACAGGGCTACAAAATCCAACCCCTGTGGAGGAGGCGAGGATGCGACATCAGTATGCTCGCTTGGATGGCGTTTTGTAACACCCTGCCATTCGAGCGAAACAACCCTATCTACATGGCATACCCTTGAAGGGTAGGGGTGGATTTTGATGCCACCCTCCATGGGCGGTACGACTTTCCTATTATTTATAACTCTAATGTAGTATCCTTCGAGCATGCCCTTCTCTTTACCTCTGAAAGCTTAGATGATTCTATGACACGCTTTCTTGCGGATTTCTCCTCATGCCCTGAGCCTGCCTTTGTAACAACCTGTAATTATCTTAGGTTACTTAAGCTACTCCTTAAGCAGGAATCGACTCCACAAGAGCGCGGCCTACCTCCCCTCTTCTTTGACCCTAACGCTATTAACAGCTGCGCCATCGCTCGTCTTATGATGAGGGCTAGTCTGCTCCCCTCTTTTTGCCTAGCCCTCCTAGAAGATATGAATGATAGCAAATTCACTAGGTGCAACCACCCTTTCCTCTCCACCACTTCTCTTCATGTCCGCATGAATCTGAAAGATTACATGCAAAGTCACTAGTTTTTAAGCAAATCCATCCGACCCCCTTCCCCTCATCATTCAGATGAAAACAATTAGGCCTGGCTATCATTCCACAACTGTTTTTTTTTTTAAATAACATGAAAGGAAAAGCACACAAGCACTCACTTGCAGAAACACTTAAACACCACATAGAGCACTATCACTGCACCTAGGGGTTCTCAAGTTAGGCGTGCCCGGTGGCTTCAGTCGGCCGGCTCTGCCCCTAACCCCCTAGCCCTTTTTGCTTCTCCACTTCATGCTTAGGGCACATCAAGGGCAGGACATACCTAGGGAGCTAACACTTGCCTATGGTTAGACCTGTCACCCTAAGCCACTTGCATCGCACCTCCCTTAACACAAATGGGGTCCTCAAGTGTGGGACATCACCTAAGCTTGGTTAGACCCACCTCCCCATTCCACTAGCACGAGCACATTGCACCAACACAGTAAGGTAGACACTCCCCTTAGGAAGAGCACCACACCTTCTCCTTTCAGGCATCACACAAGTGGCAAACCACCAACTTTGGGGGCCCCTGTCAACCACTCACTATCCATCTGGCTTCCCCAACAAACATCAACTTCCACATGCACCTGAATCTACATGTGGCCCTTCCCTTTACACCATCATTGCCCAAGTGCCTACCACCCTACAACAACACAGAAGTGCCATGGGACAGGCACCCGTCTCGGAGGGGGGTAATGTTAACCCCAAGTCGAAATGGCAGAAAATGATCGAAAATGAAGGAAAAAGCGGAAAAAGCATGAAAGAAGAGCAAAGACATGTAGGCGACTTCTAAAAGCTAAGCCAAGACCAAAGGCGCAATTTTAAATGAAAGGTGCCTCAAAAAACTTGGAAAACTCTTGTAAAAGAGCGCCAGGCTCCCTCCTGTGCCAATTGTAAAATATTAGATGGGCATTCGCTAGAGGCATAAGGTTAGAAGAGGAAAATAGAAAAAAGACCTTGCCACAATGGCCAGTCATGTAAAAAAGGGGATGGGTGCCCATGGGATTTTAGGATTTGTATATAAAGTTCAAAAAGTGAATAGAAGCTCATTCTTTGGTGTGTGGCTAACAAGAGCTCTCTTCTTCTTCTCTTCTTCTCTTCTTCTTGCTTGTGTGTGCTCTTGAGAGAGGGAGTGTGAGAGTGTGAGGGAGTGAGGGATCAAGAGGGTGAAGCTCTTCACCATCTCCTCTTCTCTTCTTCTCTTCTCTTCTCTTCTCTTTTCTCGCGCGCGCGGCTATGGAGGATGGAGCTTGGAGATGGAGGAGGCTTGAGGATGCTTGAGCTAGCATCAAGAATCGTGGAGCTACCGAGGTGTGCGAGGGAGGAGGCTACTCACATCGGCATCAAGGTAAGCTCACTACATTCGTAGGATCGACGGCATGTCGGCTAGGTGAGAGATAGCCATTAGAGCTCGCTTGAAACGCTTGAAGCAATAAGCGGTCCATGGGTCTTGGCGGTTGAGCGTGAGCTCCCACTACAACCAAGCATCCCATGTATCTTGCTGTTGAGCATCCACGAACAAATTCCAATTCTTTCCCTTCTTGTTTTCGTGAACCTCCACTGACCACGACTCCTGAACCTTCTTCACGATCTCCAACTTGATGATGTCTGGAAACTTATCAATGAATGCCAAATCTTCCATGGATGGTCATTCTCTCTGTTTCTGCTCTTCAGTTTATTCCCAAACAATTTGCCACCAAGATGCAAGTTTCTGCTGCTTCAATAGGAAGAGGAAATAGTCCACCACATAGAGCTTGCATCATGATGGTAATGTGTTTTTTCCATTGTGGGATAAACTTCTTGTAGAAAGTGGCTTTGGAAATAAGAATCTCCAACTCTTCAGTGGAAGAAGGAACTTTGCAAGGATCCATTAAATTCTCCTCTTCTTGGTAATGCCATTTCCTTCATTTTTAGCCTCTTCTGATGCTTGTGTTGATGGCAAGTTTCCCCGGTTGTGCACCAAAAACATGGAGCCCTAAGAGAGACACTAAGGAAAAATGGATTCTATTGCAAGAAAATCTATCTTGTAACATCAACAAGCTTTATTTCATTTTTTTGATGACCAAAACAAGGAAAACTGCAAACCTTCACGCAGCAACATAGTAGGAGTCCCACGGATTTGATAAAATCAACCATAATCTTCAACATCTTCATAGAATCCATCAATAGAACAAAGAACATAAAATAATACACCAATTTTGAATGGAAATCAATCACATAGTATTCATCTTCAATGTCTTCATAGTTTTCTCTCTCAATCTCTCATAGACAGACACATTGTTTTTATAGAATTGGCTATCTCTGACTCTCTCTCTCTCTCTCTCTATCAATAGTACATTATATCTTTACTACAATACTCAAGAATGAAACTTAATAATCCTTCTTAGGTCGTGGATGAACCTCCCAAGAGGTATGGGAGGTATGAAAGGGCACCAAAGCCACTATAGTGTCTCTTCATAGCTCACTACTATCATTGTCACTTCAACTTTCTCTTCAATCTTCAACAACTTCTTCTTCCATTTTTTAAAGCTGATTTGAACTTAGATTCATCATTTCCAAAATTTAGAAAACTTTTCCAAAGTCACACATACATTCTACAGAATACTTACAGAAGATCTACAGAACAGAAGATCTACATACATTCTACAGAACACTTACAGAAGATCTACAGAACAGAAGATCTACTAAGAATCATCATGAGCTTCCAAAACATTATCAATATCATCCAAAACACTCTCAAAAATTCCCAAAAACAACCATACATCACTCAAAATCTATCAAAAATCAACCATTCAGACCTCAAAAATAACAAAAATCAATAAAAAATTCAACCTTTTTCCACTCTCAACACTAGTATCTCTGCATCTGGATTGGAACAACATCCAGCTTCAAGGGAATTTGGTGCTGGTAGAATCTTGGTTCTAGTCCTTTCATTTTTTAATAGTCCAAGGCAAACACATCTTTGCATTCATCTAGTAAATTGGTGAGTTGCTCTCAAAATTCCAACTCTAATTGAGCACTAATTTTTGTTGGTTTCATCTTCTGTAGACCTAGAAATACTATAGCTAATTCATCCTCCTTTCCTCTTGTGACCTTATGAATCTAAGCTTCAAATTTTCTCTCTTATCTCAATACTTCTATTATCTCAGCTTTAGCAATTGCTTCATCTTCATCATCTTCCATAGAGTCTGGGTTCTAGATTCCAAAACTCTTTGGATGGCAGCCCTTCTCCTCCTTCTCCAGGGGTTTATTTAGTAAAATCTACAGATGCACATACTATTCACTGATTTGCAAAACATAAATTAGGCACTGATGGACCTAAAAACGGGCCGGCACTGGCTCATGCACTAGCCGGGCCTCGTCACTATGCACAAGACAACCCCTCGGCCTCGCGGCCAAGAGTGTCTATCAAAATCTCTGCCTTCCTAAACATTGCATTTGTAGTACGTTGTAGTCCAACTGATCCTAACCCAATATTACTCCTCAGAGGGAGTCCCTTTCACATAGCCAAAAGGCTCGAATCACATACACATAGGGTTCCTCCTACGGCTGAATGCCGTCAACCCTCTGCGACTCTCCTACACCTTGGGGATTGGCCCCTCGATGCGTCGCTCAACATATAAACATTTCGCACAAAAGTCGCTCAAGGTACCAAATAAGCGTGTCCAGGAGTGTACCATTTTCTCCTCACTTGCTTTCCCCTTTGGGACCCGCGTCTACCTACAACATGGGTGCCTCACTGTCTCTCAATGTAGGTCATGTTCTAATAAAACAATTGCAATGCATGTCCAGGAGCTGGTCACTGATACTTTTTAAATTCTTTTCATGCTCCATGCATTTGGTGGATGCCTAGTGCTCAAACATTTAGCAAAACAGTATCGTGCACAAGTGCAAAACCATTCTTTTAATGATTTCCAACTACCGTTCGTGCTTCGTTGCCTGGGCCTAGCACCGAGGTGATCCTCGTGCTACTAAGCTCTTAATTTTAATTATCATCCGTCCTAAATGCTATGCATAGCAATTAGCAACTTTTCCATCATCTCACATGGCATTTAGACATATCTCAACTTCTCTACCCTCCCCCGTTTAAATATTGTATCGTTGCATAGATTTACGAGGCATTTTACCATCATTTTATGTGTAAAAAAAACGGGAAAAACACACTAGAACAAGAAGTTGGGGTTGAATTGAGGAAAATCCTCATGCTTCAGTCCCCACAAACATTCATAAACATTGTTCTTAATTTTCATTAATTTCCCGCACCCAAAATGCATTTTCCCCCTATTTTTAGTGCTTTTCCTCTATTTTCCTTGTATTTTCCCTTATTTTTTGCATTATTTAATTATTGAAAATTTAAAACAGGTTATGGGCTGTGGCCGTTAGTTCCTTCTTGCAGCGAAAATGAAAATTTAGTTGGTGTTCCTATTCATTTTCCCATTTTTATGCCCAAAAACATCATTTTCCCTTGATTTTCCATATTTTACGTGTTTTAGTGTATTATTTTGAGCCACAAGACGCATATTTTTCTGATTTTCTGATTATGATCAGCAAGTACTCATGGAAAACAGCAACATAAACAATTTTTAGCCCACATGAACAAGATTTTATCAATCAAAAGCCATAAAATCTCAAATTCCCTTTGAAAAAATTGAATTACCGCTTATTTGCGTGTTTCGGGTTTCATGTCCATGGCTGCAAATCTGAAAATCAGCAACACTTCATGTCCAGCACAATCACAAATCACCATTTCCAGCCCGTGGAGCAATCCGATCCATGCCGGACAAGCCTCCATCATTCTTTCTTCTTCCTTCTTCTTCCCACATGAACTCCCTCTTAGAGGAGAGAGAGGGAGGAGAGAGAAAGACTGATTTTCTCTCTCCCTCTACAGGCTGCCATTCCTCGCGTGAATTGGAGCGATGCGGAGCGAAGAGTGAATCCTGTTGCCTGCTATGATGGAATCCATGGCTTACTTGACAGCCTAAATCTCGATTTGAGGGGGGGGGGGGGGGGGCGCCATTTTTTTCGTGCGGTTGTCTGCACGGCACTACCTTCCCCTCCACGAAAAAATTGGGGGGGTGGGGGAGCCAAAGGGCACCCCCCACTAATCACACCCTTTGAAATTTCAAATTTGGCCCCTTTTTGGGCACCCCGGCCGGTTTCGGGCTAACTTCCTCCTACGAGATCCGATTGACGTGCTGTAAATTTATGGGCGTTCGTCTCGGCATCCCGAACAGGCCTGCTGCTCCCACATCCCGTCCTGACTGACAAAAAAATTACTAAAAATCTGGATGTGTCACTTGGGCGCTCGTCGACTGCTTGTTGCTTAAAATCGTCCTAGATCGAGCCGCCGCCTTTGACATTGAATATTTTTCCCTTGATATTCATAATTTTTAGTTGTTTTTAAGCACTTCCCGTCACCTAAATTCCGCTCTCAGGCACCATGGTTGTAAATTTACATTATCCTTCAAAAACTCCTCTTCCTCATCATCACTCAATCCTTCCACCATGTTGACTATTTTTTCCACAACCAATGTGCATTGCGGTGAGGGAGGGGCAATATTTTTTAAGAACATAGTAACTTTATGTTGATTATGACAAATAGTGAGTTTTTCTTTATCCCAATTATGGATTACTCTTGCATGTGGAACCAAGGCCTTCCTAGCAACAAGCGGTAGTCTTTGCATGCATGCTCCATTTTCAAAATGAATAAAGAAACCAAGAATTGAATTGTAGCAATTTTCAAAAGCACAAAGCATATGATACCAAGCGGTCTCACCCTTTGCTAATTTTCCATTCTTACCAAGAATGGGGCTAGTTTTCAATCCATCAATCTCAATTCTTTACAGGTTTCCAAGGTGATGATATTGACACCAAATCCATTGTGAAGCAAGACGTTTTGGATGATTTGGTCCTTGCATCAGACACGGATTACTAAAATTGTCAAATCAGAAAATGAGCCTGGTGGTATTGGCTGCTAGATTCTCCAAACTATGATCTTCAAAGCATTTGCAATCATAGCCGCTACATGAGGCTTTGGTAACACTATTCGATTTGGTTGGATAATCTTTAATAGGTGGTCCTTTAAAGCTAGTACAAGATTTACAGATCTCCTAATGGTACATTGATATTAACTTGCCCCTATCCAAGGTTCTTCAAATGATTTCAAAATGGTTGAAGCTCTTAGCCTATTTCCTTCCTGTCCTGTAGGATTAGAAACAAATTTATGGGTTCTACTACCTCTAGGATTAGCTTTTAAGGTCTTAGCATGTTTCTAATCAGAAGGCTTTTGGATTCTTTTCTTGTTCCTTACTGGGATGAACTTCCGATGCATGACTCTTCTATTTACTAGGATAAACCTCTAGATGCTTATGTTTGTCAATTCCAAAATGAACATCTAGATTTTTAACTCCACTGGGTTGTGGATCCTCCTTCGCAACTTGCTTGTTTTTCTCTTACTTCGGGTTTGGTACTTCCCATCCATTCTACTACTCTAGCTTTGACTTCACAATTTTCGAGCATATAGCCATTCTCTAATTTTTCTCATTCTATCCTAAACTTTTTGTGTGGATTTATCTTCACACTCGCTTATATGCTATGAATTGGTGGGATTTGTGCCTCACGCTGCCAGGTACACTACTTAGAGTGCATCCCAATGTGACTTCCATGCATTCCTTTCAAGGCTTTATCATCCCAACCATTATTTTGCTACAGAGGACTCTTTCCCATGCCTAAACTTCTTGCTTTCAAGTTCAATGTCCAATCAAGACCAACATTTTGTTAGATATGCTCAATGCCATACCCTCATAAGGTGCCACCAATGATCCATGGTGCTCAACGTTGTAAAGCCCCCATTATGAGGAGAAGTCATGTGTGAGCCTGGACATTGGTGGGTCATGGCTTGTATGTCAGATGAGGTCTATGTGACCCATGGCCAAAATTTGACCATTATGGGTCTAGTGTGTGGGTTAGACGACCAAGGAGTTAAAGCTAGTAGCAACTCGAGGCACACTACATGAAGTTGCAAGGTAAAGAAGTTATCAAGGACCCCTATTTTGGATCCAAGGGCCGTGGAAGTAGCCCTTGACCAATTATGGATCCTTGAAATATTTCTTGGACAACTAGTGGAGATGCACATGGAAGGTCAACAAACACATGTGCATATGGAAGATCAATAGACATATGTGCACATGGAAGGTCAACGAATACATGTACATATGGAAGGCCATCCCTCATGACCCACTTCATAGGCTATAAAAGGCAGACTTCTTCACAGCTTTCATGATCCATCCTTTCACCTAATTAGAGTTATTCCAACTAGTCTTAATCTCTTCACCTATCTTCTATTTAGATCAACTAAGCTTCACATTGGAAGTGCACGATGTTTGAGGGGTTTTAGTCAAAAGATCATATCCATCGGGGATTAGAGAGAGAAGGAAGTAGAGAATAGGAAATAGAAGAGAAGAAAAAGAATAGACAAGAGATACACAAGATAAAGACAAAGCTCAATGAATCAAAGCATTATGTATTGATAGAACCTAAGAAGATAAATATAAACCTTGTCTAGGACTACTCGAAAGCAATCTCCAAGCATTGCACCTCGTGGAGCTCCCTGGTAGACCAAAAAACACGCACCAAAAAGTAACTTCTTCTCTACGCTCAGATCGCTAATTTAATGGTTCTATTGGCTCCAAAAGGGGCGGTATAACCCCGAGACACCTAATTAAAATTCTCCTAGATGCTCCTTCTTCTTCTTCCCATTCTTGGAGTACTGTTTGCTGCCTATAAACTATGATCGCCTCATGTGAATTCAAAAGCCCCTTCTTTTTGCATGAGATCTCCCAAAACAGTTGATTCGGGTTTTTTACAAACTGGATTTCTACCACAAAATTTGGCCAAAACCCTTATCAAGAGCCTTACCATATCACTTTGGGTTTACTCTTCAAGCACTAGGTATGCTACATTGCTTCTCGATTATGATAACTCTAGCAAATGGGGGGAACAAGTTCTTAGGAGGGATGTCAATATAAAGGGTAAAAGGGATGGTTATCTTAGTGAAGATGGAAATGGATTACACCTAGGAGTTGAGTGAGTGCATAGATTTTTCAAAGGACTAGCCTCCAACTACATGTGGGTTCTGCCTGCATCACTAAGATTTGGAATCTATCACCATCATTAGAGGACACCTCACCCTAGTACACAAGTCAATATCCACATCATGGTGTCATCTGGATCTTACAGAAAAGCTTACAAGCATGGACCCCTTCTGTCACATGCTTATATGTAACGTGTCCCCCTGTCCACTTGTGGGACACATCTTAGCAGCCCATCGGGAAGAGAGTCTAGAAAGCGTCGCATGGCACTCCCACGGAATGTTACGGGGTTTGCAATCTAGGTCTTCCCGAGTAGTCTTCCATGAAGCAGAAGCATTCCGACCGTTCCCACTTAGGATCAACCTGAATCAAGGTTTTCCTAATGGTCAAATTCCTTGGAGGTAACTAGCGTTGAGGCCCACACGAACTACTTTACGCAGAAACATCAGGGTTGAAGCGGATTTATACTGCACTTGGTTCAACGAGAATGGAAAAGGAGAGGGATGCGAAGCTCGACCTCTCTGCCCATAAGGCATAGTCCCATTCCATTCCCCTAAAACATCATAAATCGGGACTCTAGCTTCCTAGATTCTAGGTCATCATTTACCTTGCTGTCAACTTCTTTGAGAAACGTTCTCAGTCAACTGGGACCACCCTTCTGCAGGATGGACCTATGGTCACATCCATCCCACTTTCCTCAGGTTGCTTTAGTTATCTAATTACCTACCACATTTAGTTTGACACGCAAAGACAACTTCCTTAATTAGCCAATTAATCACTGGTTCCTTCACTAACTTAGACACTAACATAGAAAAACAATGTCAAACAAGTTTCTTTTCAATAATTGATCTTATTTATCAGTCTTTGGAATACATCATATAATCCAGTCCGAAGGCTAATCCATAATCCGCCCAAAGGCAATTCCAGCAATCCTCAGGAATCGCTATTCCAAGTTTCCGCCCATAGACTAGTATGTGGGCCTCAAGATCCAATCTCGAGTCATGTTGACCTCTTGTGCAGGAATCGGAGGCAAGGGATTTACGGCCAGAGCCCCCCTGGAACCCAAGCATCCTCCTGCTCCAAGTAGCACCCACGGAGAGACCTCTCGTGGCGGGTTCGGTCCACATACCTGGCGCGGCTAACAACCCCCTTGGATAGGGTCAAGCAGACAGTCGGGGGTAACTGATGCTGCCTCTCCCTCCAGGCTGAAGCATTAATTATTTTTCCAGCTTTAGTTCATTGAGCAAAGAAGTACAAACAGTGCTCCTAACTGTATAAACACAATCAATCCAGTGGTCGTTTGTTTGGCCAACTGCTAAGGTGTGAATTCCTTCTCTCCAAATGCATCCAGCATTTGATTCGGGATCAATTGCGACTTGGCAAGAACCCCAAGGGTTTTGTAAGCTGTGTTGCTAGTTTACCCTCTTTCCTTGGGTTAGGGTTTATACCCTGTTAACCCAAATTGACAAACACCATAGGTTTCTTATATTAAGGTCAATAAAAATCGTTGTCCTCACTTGATTGGTCAATTGCTTGCTAGGCAATTCATAACTCCCCTAACTTGGCTAATCAGCCCAAGGAAGGGTGATGAAGTAGGATGACTACTCATCCTCTTGCAAATTAAACTTGTACTTAGAACTTGCCAACCTTGTTTAAGGAGTGGCAATACTATTTTGTGGTTTAGTCACACAATCATGTGACGTTGCAACTTGTTGCATAGGACAAGTGTCACACCTAACTTGTGGGTTTATTCCTCCCATCACATGGTATTCCTTGGTCAAGAATACTTTGGTCAAGATGTAGGGTTTGGGATATCCTCTTGACCCAATCCAACCCTAACCATACTAGGCCGACAACGTTTGGCCCTAGGGTTTCTAAATTCAACCGGAAGTCTAGTATTTGGCCAAATGATCCTTAGGGTAAGAACCCTAAATCGTTCTTGCATTTTAACTAGCCCTAACATTCCGTGAATGTGGGTAGGATCTTTGGGATTGGAAATATTAAGTCAGTCTCCCTAGTGCGATACTAGGCATAATTTTGTCGTAGCTTAGCTCTACTTAGCACATTGAGGTAATTTTGTCGGTCTCCCTGGTGCAATACTAGGCATAATTTTTTCGTGGCTTAGCTCTACTTAGCACATTGAGGTAATCATCATTTGAGTTATACCATTACAAGCGATTTACCTAATTGATCTAATTGTCTTGCGACAATACTTCTCCTAAAAGATGTCAATAATTGCAAGATATAACATTCCATGCAAATATGCGATTCGTAGACTTTTTCCTTCTATGCAGCTATACAATGATCGTTACTTTTCCTTGCCTAAGCTATAATGATGATTGACAAATCAGTGCTAACTCGTATAAAAACCTACGTTGATTTACATCAAGAACTATGCCTATAAACCCTTCGTTTAATGCATTGAATTCAAGCTTTAATATGCAAATGCATCCTTTCCTAAATACAACTTTGATGAAAAAACTCCATGCATAAGCGAATACCATGAGTCTGACATTTAATTAATCCCTCCTTTAGCACTTAACCCTACTTAAAATGCAACCATCTTTGTGTGCAATTTTCCATGCATTGCGAACATTTAGACATCATTCAATGGGCGTCTACAATGATTTTATATGCGAAACACAGCTAGGAAATTATTACCTAAATGCATTCTAGGCTATTCTTTTCCGCAAGGCAATCTAGGATGCATTTAGACAAATCCATCTTTTTAACCTATGCAATATGTGTTCAGGATTGCAACTTGGAAGTGTAAGCAATTTCAAATGCACGACATGCACTAACTTCGTAAACAAATGAATAAATGCATTTAAATTTCCCTAAAAAAAATCATGCTTAATGCATCCCTTTCATGTGAGAATACAATTGGAACCTAGACATGAGAACTCGTAGTGTTGTCCACGTGCAAACTCGGGTTGGAAGCTCCCGCATGTGCGCCTCACATCTTTAGCTTTGGAGTCATTTTTCCAATGTATTTTTTCGCAGCAACTCCCCTTGGGTCACTTCCGTATGGCAGGAGATTACGTGGAGAGAGAAGGTAATAATGGAGAGGATGATGACGTTAATGATGAGGATGATGATGATAATGATGCTGACGATGATGATGATGGGTGGAGGCATAGCCTGGTGGCATGACGGCACGATGGCGGCAGCTATGGCGGCAGCAGGCGATGGGTAGCATGGCGTCTTCAGGCAGCAGCAACACGTCCTCACTCTCTCCCTCCTCCCCTGAAGCTTGGGGAGGGGGTGTTCTTATAGATCAAAAAGGGGGGGGTAACCACCAAGTGTCGGGCCAGCATGATCCCCTCTCCATGCTCCTCCTCCACTTCACTCCTCTTACACTCATACTCCCTCTCCCCGCCATGCATCAGCTGAGGGGAGGGGTTAATAATTAAAAAAATTGAACAAAATTTAGCCATTATCCATTTGCCTTTTCCCATAAAAGGTGTTCCCGCGTAGAACTACGGGTTTCAAGCCTCAGCTCTTGTGCTCCATGCAGGCTAGAGTTTATTGACGCACGCGCGGGGTAACCACTTAACCACCAACATTTAATGTTGCGGGAGATCACTTTGGGTTGCATTTTTACACGGGGTGTGTGGGGTTTAGGGTCGATTAATATTTCATGCTGAAATATTACATTCTCTCCCCCTTAGAGGAATCGAGATGTCCTTATCTCGAGAAGAGCTAGGGGTATTGTTGATTGAGAGTACTTTCATCCATCCAAGTGGCATCCTCTTCGTGATAATCTTTCCACTAGACGATGTATTCTTCCAAGGTTCTAGATCTCAAATGCCCCTCCCTAACATCTAAGATCCTGTCAGGCTGTAGCTCAAGGACTCCTTGGCTAGGCATTACAATTTGTTGATCATCAAGCATGTGACTAGGGTTAGGCACATACTTTTTCAATAGATTGATATGGAATACATTATGAACTTTTAGGTTCTCAGGGAGTTGAAGTCTGTAAGCATTAGGCCCTAGGCACTTGAGAATCTTGTATGGTCCACAATACCTTGGAGTTAGCTTTTTGTATTCCCCAGGGATAGGGAACTCTTCTTTGGACGTACGTGAATGAAGACCATATCTCCTTCAATGAAGGATCTGTCTTGTCGTTTCAAGTCCGCATAAGCCTTTTTTCTATCCTTGGCGGCTTGGATGTCATGTCTTATTGACTTGATTTTGTCATCCATGTCTTCCAGCATCTGCTTTGAGACTTCAACCCTCAAGGTTGGATCCGAAAAGTTTAAAGGACTACGACAATCATGCCCATACAATGCTTGAAAAGGGGTCATCTGGATGCTTTGTTGGTAGGAAGCATTGTAGGCAAACTCAACCAGTGGCAAACATTGAATCCACTTTTTAGGTTCACGGCAGCAGTGTGCCCTTAGCATATCCTCAATGACTTGGTTGACTCGCTCTGTTTGACCATTAGTTTGGGGATGGTAAGCTGTACTAAAAGAGAGTTGAGTCCCAATGGCCTCGAAGATAGCCCTATAGAAGTGTGATGTGAAGAGAGAGTCACGATCACTGATGATTCTTTTGGGTAACCCATGCAGTTTGAATATCTCCTTGATGAACACCCTTGCAATGTCTGAGGCTTTATAGTTTGTCTTAATAGGAATAAGATGTGAAACCTAGGTGAGTATATCCACCACAACCATAATGGAGTTGTATCCTCCCTGAACTTGGGGCAAGCCAACAACAAAGTCCATACTAATGAATTCCCATTTCATTTGGGGAATGTCAAGTGGTTGCAATTTTCCTGGAATTTTAACATGTTCAGCCTTAATGTGTTGACAAGACAAACACTCAGTGACATATTTGAGAACGTCACCTTTGAGCCTCTCCCAATAATAGCTCTTCCTGGACTGCATTGAGGGTCTTGGCATAGCCAGGATGTCCTGAAAAAGGGGAGTCATGGGCTTCCCAAAGTATCTTCTATTTGAGTGACTGACTTGGTGGTATACATAATCTCATTCTATAGTAGACAAGTCCACTATTGATAGAGAATTCTTGATACTTTACCTATAGCTTCGGGTCTTGATCCTTGATGGGGATCTCCCTTAGCAATTTCTGCTAGGTTGGATCATAGCATGCCTCTTCTCTAGCTAGCTCAAGAATTGGGTTGTTTGGCATGGATACCTTTGTGGCTAAAGATCTTTCTGTTGATGGATCTTGCAAAATCAAAGAATTTAGAAATACCTTGCGAGACTGAGTGCATCAACAACTACATTCTCCTTTCCAGGACGGTATTTGATTTCAAAATCATACTCCTCCAACACTCCAATCCATCAACGTTGCCTCATATTGAGCTCATTCTGGGTAAAAATCCATTTGAGACTTTTATGATCCGTCACTAGGGTAAACTTGTTACCCAGCAAGTAGTGTCTCCAAAGCTTGAGAGCATGGATGACAGATAACAGTTCCAGATTGTGGGTAGCATAGTTCCGTTCATGGCTCTTCAGTTTCCTCGAAGAGTATGCTACAGGATTACCTTCTTGCATGAGCACACATCCTAAGGTAAGTGTGCTAGAATCAGTTATCACTTCAAACTCCTTACTAAGATCTGGAAGTTTCACGATGGGTGCTGATACCAAGCTTTGGTTTAGTTTGTCAAAGTTGGACTATTCAGTAGGTGACCATACAATTGTTGCTTGCTTCTTCACTAGATACAATGGCCGGATCCACTGAAATTCCAGAATGTCTCTGACCTTGGCTGGATCCACTGAAATTCCTTCTGCTGATACAATGAATCCCAGATATTCAAATTGTCACTTGAAAAATGCACACTTCTTCTTCTTGGCATAAAGCTTGTGTGCCCTCATTGTCTCAAGGACAATGCGAAGCTGAGATTCATGATCTTCTTCCTGCTTGGAGTAGACTAGGGTATCGTCAAAGAAGATGAGTATGAAGTCATCAAGATAGGGCCTAAAGATATCTTGCATTAACCTGTTGAAGGTAGCAAGTGCATTTGTCAGCCCGAGTGACATGACTAGAAACTCAAAGTGTCCATATCTTGTGCTGAATGCCATCTTTGGGATATCCTCTTCCTTGATCCTTATCTGATAATATCCAGACCTGAGATCAATCTTGGAGAAGATCTTCTCACCTTGAAGACGGTCAAGAAGTTCATCTATTTTGTGTCAAGGTCATATATGGAGCATTTGGAGGCTTCATTGGCTATAGTAGAGAGAGTATTAATCATTAGTGGGCTGAAGAATTGTTGAATATACCCCCAAGTTGTATAAAGTGAATTACACATGCTGTCCTAATTGCTCCAATGGCTGAAAATCAGTAAAGTAGTTACTATTCAAGTGATCTATAGCTTGTATACCCATTCTAGAAGGTACTTGAAGATTCTAACATGCAAATGCTTGGTTTGGAGATGATATATGAGTTGGAACAACTAGTTATAGATCTAAAACTACTCGTAATAGAGAATATGTAGTATATGCTTTACATTGGAAAGGTTTTGAAATTCTTGGACATGTCTAGAAGATCTCATTAGAGCATAGGTATGCTCAAGGAGACATGTACATTGGTTGTCATGCTTATGAGTTGAAGTTTGTTGACAAAAATACTTAGATTTGGAAGTATCTAATAGGCTGAAATTTGTCTTGGAATTTCTAGCACTACAACAGGGCACTGTTTGATCCATATATGCCTTGGAATGATGGTTAATGATCCGGGTTTTTTACAAATTGGATTTCTACCACAAAATTTGGCCAAAACCCCTATCAAGAGCCTTATCATATCACTTTGGGTTCACTCTTCAAGCACTAGGTATGCTACATTGCTTCTCAATTATAATAACTCTAGCAAATGGGGAGAACAAGTTCTTAGGAGGGATATCAATGTAAAGGGTAAAAGGGATGGTTACCTTAGTGAAGATGGAAATGGATTACACCTAGGAGTTGAGTGAGTGCATAGATTTTTCAAAGGACTAGCCTCTAACTACACGTGGGTTCCACCTGCATCACTAATATTTGGAATCTATCACCATCATTAGAGGACACCCCACCCTAGTACACAAGTCAATATCCACATCATGGTGTCATTTGGATCTTACACAAAGGTTTACGAGCATGGATCCCTTCTGTCACATGCTTATATGTATTTATATATATATATATGAGGAACTAAAGTTAAAGCACCTTTTGGAAGCCGTTTTTTATAATCTCAATAACTCCCAAGAGAAAGCAAATTTCAAGAAAATTCCCATGAAGCCCGATCCATTTCGACCTGGTCTACAAAGTTGCAGAATAAACTTTTTTTATATTCTTCACCAGTTTGAAGTTACAAAGGCATAGACTGCTGTCTACATGCAATTTTCTTCTCTCTTTCACCACATCAACTTTCCATTTTATCCTTCTTGTAAATATATTATAATAATATGCTTTGGCCACCCACCTCTTGTAACTAGTTTCCTTTCTCTATTTTGTCTACCACCACCCTTGGCTTCTTGCATGATGACCAAGGTGGGGACTTGTCCCATCCACTATTCTCCATATTTTCAAAGATGCCATACATCATATAAGATTATGTTAATAAAGAAGATTAGCTTAATCTAATCCCTCATGGAAGCTATATAAGGAGCCCATGGAGATGTAAAGGGAGACAATAACAAGCACATGAGAGCACTCTAGAATACCCTCATGATAGTCCATCTATTTGAGGTAAGCTATGAGTGAGTTCTTTTATTATGTAGCATAATGGCAAGCTTTCTCTACCTCTTTTCCTTTTGTCTCCCTCTCTTCTCATCTTCTCATTCCATGAATACATAATGGCAAGCTTCCTCTACCTCTTCTCCTCTTGTCTCCCTCGCTTCTCATCTCTCTCTCTCTCTCTCTCTCTCTCTCTCTCTCTCTCTCTCTCATATTCTAATATGGTGTCTAGTACATATATTCTCTCTTGTGAAGTTGTGTCTTGGTTCTTTCTATTCTCTTTTGAGAAAAGGGATGTCCTAGCCCATCCTCCCTTTGGCTAGGTGGTGCCCCTCTTTAGTTCTCTTAGTAAGGATTGGAGGTTGGGTGGGTAAGAGGCAAGCCATTCATCTTTTCAGCCCTCATTTTTTGTGCCCCCGTTGAGGACTTCTCAAGCTATGCTCTACAATTTCTATGAAGGAAGAAACATCTAAGGAGTTATCTTCTTCTTCAATGAGTGTTTGTTAAGGAATCACTAAGGAGGAATTTTCATCAAACCCTATTTGAGGGATTCATTTCTCAAGAGTACCACTATGGTCTTCAAAAGTAGCTCAAGAGAAGAAGAATCTTTATCAAAAAATGGCATGTATGTAGGTAAAGCAAGTTAATTACACACACCCTTCTTTGCTTCAAGAGAAATCTTGCTCTCATCAAGTCTCTAGGTCAAGGCATTGTGTTGAGTGCTTGATGTCTAGTGTAAAGATACTCCCTATGGAGTCTCGTCATCAAGCGGTGAAGGTGTTTTCAAATTCGGGGGATTAACAAGTTTTTGGAGGGGGAGTTACACATCAATGGTATGCGGTATTGGCGAGAGACTATATATGGTGATGCGCTTCAACTACTACTAGCAAGAAGGCTCAAAGTAATTAAGAAGGTAGCCAAAAGGTAGCTATAAAAGCCTATGAACTTTACAAGGCTGATGATAGTCACACCAAGGCTAGGCTAATCACTAGTAGACCCATGCCGCACTTGGTTCAAAGAGAATGGGAAACGAGAGGGATGCACTGCTCAACCTCTTTGCCCATAGGGCATAGTCCCATTTCGGTCCCCTAAAGTGGCATAAATCGGGTTCTAATCTAACAATACCCAAAGGTCGAATGACGATAAAAACTTATGAGAAGCCTCCCAGTTCTCTGGACCACCCTGCCATAGGACAGACCCGTTGGGAGTTCCGCCCACCCGCTTCCCTTAATAGCCTTTTAGGGAACAGGGTTCATTCACATAACTTATAGCACAGACACGAAAACAGAGCAAAGCAATCTATTGACAAACAAGTTCAAACAAGTTCCTTAACTTATCTTCAAGTTAATCTTTGTCTCCCACCCATATAGGAGAAATTATGTTTCGCTTCTGTCCAACAGAAGTATCCCTTCTGCCCTGCAGAAGTAACTGGTCCAATTCACATGGCACCACAAACTCAATCCTTTATCTAGAATAGGATCTCCCAACATGCCCAAATGTTGGGGGCCACGGAGGTCTTCAACTCCATTCTAGACCTAGCAAGGGGTGTCCAGAGCTCCAACTGACCCGCAAGCTGTCTAGGAGCGAAACATCATTCCCGTGGTTGGCCTTTTCACCACTCGACCTTCGGCCCATGAATCGAGCAGTGCCCTCTCGGGTTAATACGCGGTGTGACCATGGAGGTGATCCACCCGTATAATATATCCTTTCTTAATTAAATCCTTTAAGAATCAAGCACAAACAAGGCATTCAACCTAATATCATTTTCCAAGAAAACATTCCTTTATTCCCATGACGACTTGTCATCACAAACCCTTGGCATGCATTTACCATAAATCACAAGCACTTGGAATAATCGTCCAAACAACAACTAACAACCAGTTGAATATAAAAGCATTTAGGATGTTGTTTGATCAATCAACAAAACCAATTGCATTCTTTCCTACCAATGCAAGAATAGATGGTATAACATTTCCATCATATATTTGCTCTTTCCCTTGGGATCTAAGAGCAATACTATGCAAACATGATCTTAACACTTCCTTCCTTTGGCTAGGGCATATGTTAAGGGTTCAAACACTATTCATGATGTAAGTTCTATAGGTCACTTACCTTGATTGATAAACCAACCCTGGATTTGGATTGGCAAAAGTCATCATTATCCAACGGAACTCAAGACATCCTAGTTTTAACCCTTATGATCAATTTCTTGGACTAGCTCTTAGTCAAGTCATGAGGCAACTAAAAAATTATCCTCATATATCAAACATGTTATAGGCATAACGTGTGAGTACTTAATAAGATAAGTGCGAGATGATCTCAAGTAATTAGACTCCAATAGGCCGTGCATTGAGCTAGAATCTAATTTTTCTTAATATTTGGGCTCTTAGGCTAAGTAATTTTGAAGTATCTAATCTTTAAACTAGTAGATTCTCAATGTCATATTCTTTCCGTAATTATGCTATTTGTAACCCTTGACTATACTTTAATCTAGCACTTGTATGCACAATCTTTTAATGTCGTTCTTTTGACAACTATGGCATTCATAACGCTTGACTAATTCTTTCTTGTAATTGGTCTACTAGCAAATAAGTCATATGTAACTAGGTGCCTTTATCTTCCCTTGATATATACACTTTACAAACTTCATCTTCCAAGTAGGTGAGATGAAATTTATCCTTTCCCATGACCTATACTCGTGCATCATAATATGGGGCCTAACGTATCTCATATGAGAATCAAAGCAAGCATCTATCAATTTGAAAATACATTACTTATGACCGGAACCGCAGTTGGATTGACAGTGATGCCTTTGCCCGAAGCCTTGTTGCTGGTTGCAGGATTGTCATCCACACGCGACATTCTTCACTTGGAGGCCATCGTTCGCAGGTAGACTCAAGAGATTCAGAAGGTGGAATAGATTCAAAATGGGAGATCGTAAGAGAAGATGGTTAAGTCGAGGATCGAGATAGAGGGAATTGAGCTAATTCTCTTCCTTGCAGCCTCTCGGGGTGACTCTTCTCTCTCTCTCTCTCTCTCTCTCAAGCTCTCTTTCAAGCTCTTCCTCACAATCTCTTGGAGGAGTATCCTCCTCTCTACCTCTCTCTCGCAGCCTCTCGGGGTCTCCTTATGCTTCCTTATGCCTCTCCCATGCCTCATATTTATAGTGAATTAGAGAAGAGGGCTTGTGGTTGAGAAGTGGAGCTCTTTGTGGAGGGGGATCTTGGAAAGATCAGTGATCTGATGCTCAGATCATAAATCTGATGGTTCCATTGGCTCCGAAAGGGGGGTAAAACTCCAAGACACAAGACACTTGTTTAGAAAGCTCTCAGTTCACTCCTTCTTCTTTTCTTTGTTTGAAGTGCTGTCTATTGCCTGTAAACTGCAATCGTGGTGCGCGCGATTTCGCCAGTCACTTTTCTTTATTTTTCTTTTTATAAAATCTTCAAACTAACTAACACATCACTTGTTTTTTTCTTTTAAATGACATCTAGTTCTAGAAATCTCCATATCTCTTTTTTTTAAAAAAATTAAGATAATCTCTAAAATATCTAAAATATTCTAGTCTTGTCCAAAAATCTAATATTTTTAGACCATCTAAACTATACACATCAACCTAGTGATTAATATAACTCATAAGTCTCGTTCACGTTGTAATTTACGTAAAGGGTGGCTATGGTCCTTGCCAATCCGAGAAAAATATCAAATTTATAACTCTTGATTTTTCTAAATAAAATATTTTAAATTAAATAAAAATTATTAATAATTAATTTTAGTTCGTTTTTACCTTAGTTAGTCTTTAGTTAGTAATCTTACTAACTTATTAACTGACTAGCTAACTTTCAAACCAACCAACTAACTTTTATTGAGCGGAGATATTACAGCATTGTATGGGTTGAAGGAGGCTCCGAGAGCCTGGCATGCAAGGATCAGTAGTTACTTGCAGAGTTTGGGATTTACTGTTGGCAAGGCTGATCACAGTCTGTTTACAAAAAAGATAGACAAAGGCTTGGTAGTGCTAGTCATCTATGTTGATGACTTGATAATCATAGGTGATGATGACTTGGGGATATAGCATGTTATGCAAATGCTGAAATCTAAATTTGACATGAAAGAGTTAGGTAAATTAAAGAATTTCTTGGGTATTGAGGTGATCAAGATTGAAAATGGTTTATGGATAATGTAGAAACAATATGCCATGGAAATGCTGAAGAAATATGTCATCGTTGAATGTAAGCCACTAGATACATCTCTTGATCAAAATGTCAAGTTGGACATTAGCACTGGAGCTGAAATTGATGATGTGACTATGTACAGGTAGATGGTTGGAACCATCACAATGCCTAATTTGAGTTATACAGTTGGGCTCATAAGTTAGTTCGTGCAGAAGCCCAGGAAGCCACACCTAGATGCTATTAGACGAATTATGCGATATGTAAAGTCCACTATAGATCATGGGTTGTTCTATGAGAAGGATAAGGACTTGAAACTCATTGGTTACACAGATGCAAATTGGGTAGGATGCTCATATGATCATAGATCTACAAGCAGTTATGCCTTTGGATTTGGAAGTGGAATGATCAACTGGATCAACAAGAAGCAACCAACGGTTGCATTGTTTAGCACTGAGGCAGAGTATAGGGGTGCTGCATTGGTAGCATGTGAGATTGCATGGTTGCTCAAGATTATGGATGATTTGGACATACAAGTGGATGCTTTAGGGACCTTGTTATGTGAAAATCTCAGTAGTGTACTCCTGGCAACAAATCCAGTGTATCATGTCAGGACTAAACACATTGAGGTACACTACCATTTTATCAAAGAGATGGTTCTTGCAGGGAGAGTAGATCTCATCCATGTGAAGATGGATGAGCAAGTAGTAGATATCTTTACCAAGTCTTTGGGTAAAGATAAGTTCATTGTTTTTCGACAACTACTTGGTGTGCAAAGAATGTCTTGAGCTTGAGAGGGAGTGTTAAGACTTCAAGCTCGTGTGTGTGACTGCCGACTAAGTCTTAGCTATGTCCAACTGTATTAACAAGTGTGGGACATTAAATAAGTTGGTGGATTAAGGATATGTGTGAATGGTCTTACAGACCTTAGAGGTAATCACTTTAGTTATATGGGTGATTGAATATGAAGAAAAGGAGTGGAGAGCATACGGCTCCTCTTAGTTGCTCCAACCCTTCTCTCTCTCTCTCTCTCTCTCTCTCTCTCTCTCTCTCTCTCTCTCTCTCTCTCTCTCTCTCTCTCTCTCCCTTCTAACACATTATGGTTTTCTATTGGGTCACATTGTGAGTGCGACTAGTATTGCCACTGACCCTGAGAAGGTGGTTGTTATTATCGCCCTAAGCCCACCCACTTACCCTAATAAAGTTCATGGTTTTGTTTCATCCGTGGGGTACTATCATCAATTCATTAATGCGTTGACTGAATGAACATTACCTTGATGAATCTTTTATCTCACAGTCATGTTTTTGAATGGATAGAAGCATGAAAGTGGTGTTTGAAGATCTTAAAATGGAATGATCCAAAATGCCAATTTTAAAAGCCCCAAAAAGGGGTGAGGTCTATATATTCATAGTAACAACAAGGCATAGTATTAGTTGTTACCTATCCCAAGTTTTGGGGACATAGATTTATCATCCTATTGCATTGAAAAGGCAGAAGTTGGGAATTTTAGAGCTTCATTACAACTATTGGAGAAGGTTTTCTTGGTTATGGTATTCGCTACCAAGAAGTTTAGACATTAGAAAGTGGTATTCTTCACCAATGTAGAGGGATTCTGCTCATTATTACTGAACAAGCTTCAACCCCTTGATCACCTAGCCAAGTGGTTGATCTCTTTGCAATAGTTTAACTATATGATTAAGAGCAAGCCACTAAAGCTATAGGGCATCATGGAGTGCCTAGTAGATTTTAGTGAGCCTAAGGAAGAGTGAGCTGATATTAGTGATTGTGAGGATTTATGCAAAATTAATGCAACCTCTATTCCATCATGATATACATCTATAACACATTATCTATCCAATCTAATGTAAAATCTTTCTAAATCCAAGAAGAGAAAGATTAAGAAGCAAGCACTTCACTTTTTAATAATAATGGGTGTCTTATATAGGAAGAGTGTAAATGAGATTTATCGTCGTTGTGTGATGCCTAATGAGGTATCCTTTATTCTAAAGAAATGTCATGATTCATCATGTAGAGGCCATTTTGTTGGATAGCTCATTGCCTAGAAAGCTTTACGTGCTGGCTATTGGTGGCTGATGGTTTTCCAAGATGCTTTTGCATACATTAAGTGTGTGATGTCTATCAAAGACACAATGCTAGGGAAAATTGTAAGCAACTGCTTAATCCTATTTTTGTGACTTTTCCTTTTGAGAAGTGAGGTATTGATTTTGTTGGACTTGTGCATCCTTTGTCTACTACGTAGAAATGATATATCATTGTGGTGATAGGATACTTTACAAAATGGTCTAAAGCTCAAGCTACAATGAAGGACAATGCCAAGGAGATAGGTAGTTTCATTATGAAACAATTTGTCTACCATTTTGGTCCACTTAAATAACTGGTGTTCTTGACCATGGGACACACTTTCTGAATAATTTCATAGAAGCCTTGATTGAAGCTCTTAAAATTAAGCATAATAAAACCATCCCTTATAGCCCCCAAGAAAATGGACAAGTGGACAGTACCAACAAGCAGCTTATATGGATTTTATCCAAAACTATATCTAAGGATAAGCACAACTGGGACAAGAAACTTCATGTGGTTGTCTAGGCTTATAATACTACACTGAAAAGAGCAACATGCCATGCCCCATTTAAGTTGGTATATGGGGAAGAGTGTGTCTTGCCCTTGGAAATTGAGTTACCCAATTTGATGCAAATACCATGACAAGGATGAAAAAGGATGAGCAACAAAAAGGGCAATGATAAAGATATGGAAGCTCAAGAGTTTTTGTTCTTCTTCATCTTCATTCTACTTCTTTCTTCATGCTCAACTGATACACCACAAGTATCCTCTAAAGTGATAGATACCTTTTGATATTTTTCAAAACTCTTCACACACTCTCTCTACTTTGTTTGTGCATACATAGGATATGACTAATCCTGTGCTTTATTTTTCAACACTCCCCCTCAAGCTTAAAATGTACTTACAAATATAATACCCCCTTGCATTTCTAAAGTACTCAAACTTATCCTTACTAATGCTTTGATAAAGATGTCTACAACTTGCTCATTGGTTTTGACATATACAAAGTCTTTCTGTCCATCCATAACCTTCTCTTTGATGAAGCGGTATTATACTTCGATATGCCTTGTCCTTGCATGGTAGACCAGGTTCTTTGCAAACATGATTCTACTAACGTTATCATAATACATGATAACTCCACCATTTATCTCTATCCCCATATAACATAGTAAGGATCTTAGCCATGCCTACTCATACACTACTAATGTAATGCCTCTATACTCCACTTATGTGCTTGCTAGAGCAACTATAGGTCACTTCTTGTTGCTCCAACTTACCATGGCTGAACGAATGAGAATGTGTACCCACTAGTGGATCTCCTATCCATGTTTGACTCCTTTCTCATAAAACAAGCCAAAGCAAACTATCTTCTTCACATATCTCAAGACTCTCCTCACTACATCCAAATGTGATGCATGGTTTCTACATAAATTGACTAATGTCTTGAGGGCTGAAAAGATAAATGGGTTTCCTCTTACCCACCCAACCTCCAATCCTCACCAAGAGAACTAAAGAGGAGCACCACCTAGCCAAAGGGAGGCTAGGACCTCCCTTTTCTCAAAGACAATGGAAAAAACCAAGACACAACTTCACGAGAGAAAATATATGTACTAGACACCATATTAGAATATGAGAGAGGTTGCTCCAACTTACCATGGATGAACCAATGAGAATGTGTACCCACTAGTGGATCTCCTATCCATGTTTGATTCCTTTCTCATAAAACAAGCCAAATCAAACTATCTTCTTCACATATCTCAAGACTCTCCTCACTACATCCAAATGCGATGCATGGTTTCTACATAAATTGACTAATGTCTCTTGAGGGCTGAAAAGATAAATGGGTTGCCTCTTACCCACCCAACCTCCAATCCTCACTAAGAGAACTAAAGAGGGGCACCACCTAGCCAAAGGGAGGGTAGGACATCCCTTTTCTCAAAGACAATGGAAAAAACCAAGACAAAACTTCACAAGAGAGAATATATGTACTAGACACCATATTAGAATATGAGAGAGAGAGAGAGAGAGAGAGAGAGAGAGAGAGAGAGAGAGAGAGAGAGAGAGAGGGAGACAAGAGAAGAAGAGGTAGAGAAAGCTTGCCATTATGTATTCATGGAATGAGAAGATGAGAAGAGAGGGAGACAAGAGGATAAGATGTAGAGGAAGCTAACCATGGAATGAGAAGATGAGAAGAGAGGGAGACAAGAGGAGAAGAGGTAGAGGAAGCTTGTCATTATGTTACATAATAAAATAACTCACTCATAGCTTACCTCAAAGAGATGGACTAGCATGAGGGTATTCTAGAGTGCTCTCATGTGCTTGTTATTGTCTCCCTTTACATCTCCATGGGCTCCTTATATAGCCTCCATGAGGTATTAGATTAAGCTAATCTTCTTGATTAACATAATTCTAGATGATGTATGGCATCTTTGAAAATATGGAGAAAAGTGGATGGGAGAAGTCCCCACCTTGATCATCATGCAAGAAGCCAAGGGTGGTGGTAGACAAAATAGAGAAAGGGAGCTAGATTACAAGAGGTGGGTGCCCAAAGCACATTACTATAATATATTTACAAGAAGGATAAAATGGAAAGTTGATGTGGTGAAAGAGAGAAGAAAATTGCATGTAGCCAGCAGTCTGCACATTCGTAACTTCAAATCAGTGAAGAATCTGAAAAACGTTTTTTCTGCAACTTTGTAGATCGTGTCAAAACACGTGAGAATTTTCTTGAAATTTGCTTTCCCTTGGGATTTATTGAGATTATAAAAAAGGGCTTCCAAAAGCTATTTTGACTTTAGTTTCTCATATATATATAAATACATATAAGCATGTGACAGAAGGGGTCCATGCTTGTAAGCTTTTTTGTAAGATCCAAATGACACCATGATGTGGATATTGACTTGTGTACTAGGGTGAGATGTCCTCCAATGATGGTGATAGATTCCAAATGTTAGTGATGTAGGTGGAACCCATGTGTAGTTGGAGGGTAGTCCTTTGAAAAATCTATGCACTCACTCAACTCCTAGGTGTAATCCATTTCCATCTTCACTAAGATAACCATCCCTTTTACCCTTTACATTGACATCCCTCCTAAGAACTTGTTCCCTCCATTTGCTAGAGTTATCATAATCAAGAAGCAATGTAGCATACCTAGTGCTTGAAGAGTAAACCCAAAGTGATATGGTAAGGCTCGTGATAGGGATTTTGGCCAAATTTTGTGGTAGAAATCCGATTTGTAAAAAACCCGAATCATTAGCTCTCCCCTTAGGCTAGAGGCTTACTAGTGATGGTTCAATAGAGTAGGGAGGACCGCACCCCCCATTGGTGGCTCTTTGTTGAATGACTGCTCCAAAGTGTCCATATTTCTTTGAAAATAAGGCTTGAGCCGCCATCCATTTACCCTTGTCTTGTGAACCCTCCCATCCATGTCACCTAGCTTATAGCTGCCATTTGGATATTTCCTTATGACCATGAATGGCCCTTCCCACTTGAACAAAAGTTTAGCATCCTTTTTGTTATCAAAGTGGTTATCATAGCGTAGCACAAGTGATCCTTCCCTTATGTGTGCCAGCTTCTTATTAAATGTATTCCTCCTCTCTTTAGCTTGCATGGAATAGTGTTAGATTGCTGCTTTTCCATCTAACTCTAGCCTCTCTAGATCCAAGATCCTTTCCTCTAACTTATTATCTTGATTCTTCTCTCAATCGGCTACTAAAACACCTAAGTTGGTCAGTTCCACCTCTATAGGAAGCAAAGCCTCTTGGCCATAGACGAGGTGAAATGGAGCACAGCCAAGTGAGGTTCTAAATGAAGTCCTATAGGCCCAAAGAGCTGCACTCAATTTTTTATCACAGTGCTTGGGGTGAATGTGTACTTGCTTAGTAATTATCTTACAAATCAACCCATTCACTTTTTTGACCAAACCATTACACTGTGGGTAGTAGGGAGTAGAATGCATGCGCTTGATTTTTAGCCTTTCCATTAGCTCCCCCACTAGATTGGCCCTAAAATCAGGACCCCGGTCAAATATAATTTCCAAAGGTGTACCAAGCCTGCAACAAATGTTTTCAAACACAAATTCCACTTCTTGGGTTGTGATCCTACTAGTTGCTGAAGCCTTTGCCCACCTCGTCATGTAGTCCACACCCATTATGATGTATTCCTTACCAAACTGAGTTCGTGGGAATGGCCCTATTGCATCAATCTCCTATTTCTCAAATGGTCCATATGTAGTTATGGGATTTTATTCCTCATGCACTAGCTTCCTTAGTCCGGCATTTTTGCAATCATCACAAGTCCGGCACCAATGTTGTACATCTCGATGCAGACTAGGCCACACAAAATCATCTTAGAGAATCTTTCTACTAGTTATTTCTTGAGAAAAATGTCCACCACAAATGCCCTCATGGCAACTCTTAATCACATCCATAATATCCTTTGATGTTGGCACCCTTCTAAGCACTGCATCCTTTCCTTTGCAATACAACACATCATTTATCAAGCGATATTTAGTGGCCTTAGTAGCTAGCCACCTTTTCTCACTCTTACTCATATGTGTAGGTGCCTCACCATGCTCAAGAAAATAAAGCACATCTTGTAGTTGAAACTTACCATGAAACAAGGGAAGCTTTACTGCAATGATGCCCACCATTATCTCTTTCAATTTTTCAATTGCTAGAGCATCTATGTCACCGTTTGTGTGCCTTGGCACAAAATAGATTTGGGTTTTTTGTAGCTTCCTCATGAGAGTTCTAGCTTCTCTCATCTTCAATGCTAAGTTATCATTTTTACAAGCTCAGATTCCTTTCATTTGCTTAACAATTAGCATAGAATCCCCAAAAAACATTAAGTCAAGCGACACCATGTGAGAGACACCACCTCAAACCTAAAAGCAAGGCTTGATATTCTGCCTCATTGTTAGAATGAACATCCTCCAAGCTGATACCTTCTCCATAAATTTTGTCACCTTGAGATTGAACACCACTATTCATGTTGCCGCTCTGTCTTTAATATGCTTGTAGGCCCTATCAAAGTAGAGGGCATGGGCATTCTCCACTCGTGGCGGGTCCTCAAGAGGAGGTGTCTCCTCTTTTTCCTTTCCCTTCTCTTTTTCCTTCTTTTGATGGCATCTGTGGGTCAACAAATCAACTAGGCAGGCCCGAGTAGAGTCCTCCACCTTGAAGGTGTAGTCAAACTCTTGGAGTTGTATCACCCTCTTAGCGATTCTGGCTGAAACATCCATGTGCTGTAAGGCATAGGGAAAATGCTCTTCTGTCATGATCACTGTGAACGGCCTAGGGAGAAGATAAGGACGAAACTTTCTTACAGCAAACATTAGAGACAAAACCATCACCTCCACCATCTTGTACTCTCATTTTGATGCTGTCATTACTCTGCTAGAAAAGTAAACCACTCTCATCAGGCCAGTTTTAGCATCCTTTTGTATTAGTATTGCCCCTAGAGCATCTTTCCCAAAACTCAAGTTGACAAAAAACTCTTGATCCTAGCTAGGTTGTAAAATTATAGGAAGGGTATCCACAGCCTTCTTCACCTCGTGAAAGCAACTTTCGCTTTCATTACTCCACAGTAGCTCCTCAGAGTGGGCAAACTGTTGTAGTGGAAATACTAATTGGGAGAGGAGATGAATGAACCACCCCATATATCGCACCTTCTGAATGAAAGAGGTGAGTTTCTTTACAGAAGATGGTGATGGCACTACCAATAGGGCCTTAATTTTGTTTGGATCTACTTCAATGCACCACTCACTTACAACATGCCCTAACAAAGTTACACTACTTTTGCCAATACGACACTTCTCATGGTTTAGCTCCCCTCCATTTGTGCAAGGCGGTTGAAACCTTCATCCACATTTCCTAGATTTAGTGCCTTAGAACTATAAATACAAAAATCATCAATAAAGACCCTGATGGACTTCCCAAAATATGGCTGGAAGACATAATTCATGAATCGCTAGAAGGTAGCTGGGGCATTTGTTAATCCAAATGACATTACTTTGTAAGAAAAACACCCCCAAGGCGTGATGAAGGTAGTCTTCTGTTGATCCTCCTCAACTATTTGGATCTTGAAATAACATGAATACCCATCGCAAATAGTGTATCTCTCATGCCCAGCCACCTCGTTGAGTATTTCTTCCTGAAAGGGAAGAGGAAAGTGATCTCTCTTTGTTGTAGCATTTATTGGCTTGTACTCCACACAAATTTGTCATTTTCCATTCTTCTTGGGTGTCACCACTACAAGTGAAACCCACTCTGAGTCCCCTACTGGATAGATGAAACCTACCTTCAAAATTCGTTGCATCTCAATGAGTAGAGCGTTTTGATGAAATACTCCCAACCGTCGTAGTTGCTGCACCACTGGCCTTGCTCCCTCTTTTAGATTAATGTGATGTTGTATTGCTGTCACACCTGTGATGTGTTCATAATCAGAAATAAAAAGTGCATAGTGTATTATCACCACTTCCATGTAGGCTACCTTCTCTTCAACTGATAGATCCTAAGCCAACATTTTTTCTAACCCCTCCTTCTCGACCTTTGGAAGCTGCTACGAAATTTCACTACTAGAAGGCCCTTTTAATGTAATCCCCATCACTTCTAGAGAGCTCTCTTCCTCCTCATTAGAAGACTCTCCCTCTATCATAGATGACCAATCCTTGCTGGAAAATCCACTCATCAGTGGTGGTCTCTAACACAAGATCCTCTTGTCAACCCTCCTTCATGTTGTAGATAGTACTCTTTCATTTTTTCTGCCGCCCCTTCTGTGGCCTTAGCTCTAAAGCCCCTGTCTCCCAATCTTGTTTGGCTTTCATTTCCATTAGCCATGGTTGCCCAAGAATGAGTGGATAGACATCTCCCTTCACTCGCATCACATACTTGTCAAGCTTCAATTGCACTCCCAACACCTTTACCTTAACTTTATTTATAACTCCCGAATAATTTACTACTACATTGTTAGCCATTTTGGCCCCAAATTCAGTAGTTTCATTTACCTCTAATCCCAAACTATGCATCAACTTTTCCGTCATGACACAAATCTCTACATCTCCATCCACATGTATCTTTGATACTCTGCGCCCATTGATTTTGGCTTCCACTAGAGGCACAATATCTTTCGTCTTTCTAGCCTGGATTGCATTCATGTGTCTACTGTTCATGGGTCTAATGCTTACCATATTTGACCATTATCGCCGCACTGTTGGAGATAGATGTATTAATTGTGGCCATGAAATTTTTGGCCCTTGATCCCTCACATCAGCAAAGAAAATCATAAGCTCTAGTACCTTTACCCAGGGAAAAATCATCTGGCTCAATGCATCGGCATGAGCGAGCCCTCCTCTTTTTACTGCTGCATGTCTTTGCAGCCTTTGAAGACTCTGCCTCATCTTCCATATTTTCAACCTTCTCTGGTGGTGTAGGCTCCATCCTCTCAACTATACGGGCTTTCTTCACCAGCATTGCTTCAACCTCTACTACTTTGGCCTTTCCTTTTACATCACTCTCATCCAAACTGATCATCCTAATGTCACTATTCTCTGGCGGCTAGACATGCAAGGACGACACCTCTACAAGTGGTCAAGGATGCTGGAGAACTTGAACTAGTTGTGGAGGCCCTAGATTTGGTGGAACAAGCCTCTCCCTAGGTTGTGTCACTTGTTGTCCCCTCCTTGGTTGGAATTCATTTCTTTGAAAATGCTTGGGATGAGGGCAAAAGTACATACCATGGCCAGTCTCCCCACAATTATAGCAAATATACTCTCTTTCTTGTCTCCTTGGACCTCGATTGCCTTCATTTGTGAGGGGAGCGGGCCGTACTCCTTGCACCAAATTCAACAAAAGACTTTCAAGTTGATTAGTAATGCATTGTAGGAGCTCTTGTTGTGGCATCTTTGGTTTAGGTGGGGCCTCTACTATTTCTCTAAGCCTTGGCATGGTTAGTAAAACCTGCATGCGCTCAACTCCCCCCTTCAATTGGGCTTGATACTTCAGTTTCCTATCTTTCTCCCTAGCATAAGTGATTGATTCTTCATAGGATGTGGGAAACTTGCATTTGACCTCCTCCCTTAGTAGAGGGTGGAGTCCTGCCAGAAAACAATCTTTCTTAAGACAATCAGGTACTCTCTCTCCCTCAGTTAAGGAGGTTGTCCATTTATCCCACAATTTTATAAACATGCATTTATATGTTTGGTACTCCCCTGGTAAGGTTTGGCGAAGATCTAGGAGCTGTCTCCAAATATCTTCGCGAGGCTCTGTATCTTGGTACTCATGCACGAATGCGATCTTGAGATCCTCCCAGTTACCCCTTTTAGCCTCCGAGAGAGCTTGATACCACACTCGAGCATCACCCTTTAGAACTTAAGAGAAGGCCCGTACTTTGGTTACTTCATTGTCCCGGCCTGTTGACTAGGAAGGGCATTTCTAAGTCATCCAGAAAGTCTAGAGATTTCTCCCCTTTGTGCCCAAAAAAGCTTGGAAAAGCCATAAGAGAAAGATATTGATCTAGCTTAATACAAAATAAAGATGAACATGTCTAGACCCAAGTCATATATTATTAAGGATAGAATAAATGGATTCACAGATACATTAATTTTAGCAAGACGACGAGGGCCCAATAAGCCCCTTAAGATATTTGGAAGTGAGCTTTGTGCTAACTATTATATGCACAGTCTGCCTAGCAAGAGGACGGATAGATCCGTACAAATCCCTATGGTTCATGGGATGCACTTAGAGTAGAATGAATATGTGCACATTAAAGGAGATGTTATAATCCAAAATAGAGAATATTATGGGATCAAGGGACAACAAGATCTCTCTCAACCTCTCAGCTCCAAAATAGAAGACCAATCTTTGCTGTAAATGTATCTTTCTACTAATGCACACATCTACCTGAATGTTTTGAACCAATTAAAAGTTGTAGAAAGTAGAAGTAGTCATTTATGCATTAACTACAGATTTCCATTACAAAGTTTCATGAAGCGTGTTGTTGAAGCTCTCTCCTCTTAGATCCCACCATTCGAGAGCTGTGAAGGATTTGCTCACCAGTGATTAGCCTAGCTTTGGTTTGACCATCATCAGCCTTGTAAAGTTTATAGGCTTTGATAGCTACCTTTTCAATTACTTTGAGCCTTCTTGCTAGTAGTAGTTGAAGCGCATCACCATATGTAGCCTCTCGCCAATAACACACACTATTGATGTGTAACTCCCCCTCCAAAAACTTGTTAATCCCTGAATTTGAAAGCGCCTTCACCACTTGAAGACGAGGCTCCTTATAGGGAGTGTATTTACACTAGACACCAAGCACTCAACACAATGCCTTGACCTAGAGACTTGATAAGAGAAAGATTTCTCTTGAAACAAAGAAGGGTGTGTGTAATTAACTTGCTTTATCCGCATATGTGCCATTTGCTGATAAAGATTCTTCTTCTCTTGAGCTTCTTTTGAAGACCATAGTGGTGCTCCTGAGCAATGAGTCCTTGGAATAGGGTTTGATGAAGATTCCTCCTTAGTGATTCCTTGACAAACACTCATTGAAGAAGAGGACAACTCCTTAGATGTTTCTCCCTTCATAAAAATTGTAGAGCGTAGCTTGAGAAATCATCAATGGGGCCACAAAAAATGAGGGTTGAAAAGATAAATGGGTTTTCTCTTACCACCCAACCTCCAATCCTCATTAAGAGAACTAAAGAGGGGCACCACCTAGCCAAAGGGAGGCTAGGACATCCCTTTTCTCAAAAACAATGGAAAAAACCAAGACACAACTTCACGAGAGAGAATATATGTACTAGACACCATATTAGAGAGAGAGAGAGAGAGAGAGAGAGAGAGAGAGAGAGAGAGAGAGAGGGAGACAAGAGGAGAAGAGGTAGAGAAAGCTTGCCATTATGTATTCATGGAATGAGAAGATGAGGAGAGAGGGAGACAAGAGGAGAAGATATAGAGGAAGCTTGCTATGGAATGAGAAGATGAGAAGAGAGGGAGACAAGAGGAGAAGAAGTAGAGGAAGCTTGCCATTATGCTACATAATAAAATAACTCACTCATAGCTTACCTCAAAGAGATGGACTAGCATGAGGGTATTCTAGAGTGCTCTCATATGCTTGTTATTGTCCCTCTTTATATCTCCATGGAATCCTTATATAGCCTCCATAAGGGATTAGATTAAGCTAATCTTCTTGATTAACATAATCCTAGATTATGTATGGCATCTTTGAAAATATGAAGAATAGTGGATGGGAGAAGTCTCCACTTTGGTCATCATGCAAGAAGCCAAGGGTGATGGTAGACAAAATAGAGAAAGGGAGCTAGATTACAAGAGGTGGGTGCTCAAACCACATTATTATAATATATTTACAAGAAGGATAAAATGGAAAGTTGATGTGGTGAAAGAGAATAAATTTGCATGTAGACAGCAGTCTGCCCCTTCATAACTTCAAATCGATAAAGAATCTGAACAAAGTTTCTTTTGCAACTTTGTAGACGAGATCAAAAGCAATCGGGCTGCGTGAGAATTTCCTTGAAATTTTCTTTCCCTTGGGAGTTATTGAGATTATAAAAAATAGCTTCCAAAAGCTACTTTGACTTTAGTTTCTCATATATATATATATATATATATATATATATATATATATATATATATATAAGCATGTGACAGAAGGGGTCCATGCTTGTAAGATTTTTTGTAAGATCCAAAAATGACACCATGATGTGGATATTGACTTGTGTACTAGGGTGGAGTGTTCTCTAATGATGGTGATAGATTTCAAATCTTAGTGATGTAGGTGGAACCCACGTGTAGTTGGAGGCTAGTCCTTTAAAAAATCTATGCACTCACTCAACTCCTAGGTGTGATCCATTTCCATCTTCACTAAGATAACCATCCCTTTTACCCTTTACATTGACATCCCTCCTAAGAACTTGTTCCCTCCATTTTCTAGAGTTATCATAATAGAGAAGCAATGTAGCATACCTAGTGCTTGAAGAGTAAACCCAAAGTGATATGGTAAGGCTCTTGATAGAGGTTTTGGCCAAACTTTGTGGTAGAAATCCGGTTTGAAAAAAACCCGGATCAACTCTCAATGAGTAACTCAAGTCAGGTCTAGTAATGGTTAGAGGTATATTAGGTTACCAACCATCTTCTTGAACATAGTGACATCTTCCACATACTATCCACCATCCACCATCTTAATATTTTTTATCCAAAAACTTGCTTACATCCTATCATTCCACACTTCTCTAGCATCTCCAATAAGTACATGAACATAGTGACATCTTCCACATATTGTCCACCATCTTAATATTTTCTATCCAAAGATATATCCACTTGCTTACATCCCGTCATTCCATAATTCTCAAGCATCTCCAATAAGAATTCTCCTTGCACTAGCCAAACTCCATGTGGAGTATCAATTACCTTAATACTAAGAAATTACCTCAGACATGCCATTCTAAGAAGTATAGAGCAAGAGGAAGTGGGCAAGAGAAGAGTGAGGACGGGAACCCTCATCCCCTCACAAAGACAAGGAGGATACTCCGCAAGCTCTTGAATTCAAATCCCCCATCCCTTCTATCCTATTTCTCTATGGAATCAAGACTCTTCTCGATTTTTCTAAATTCTTGGTGATTGCCTTTCCCCATCAATCAAATTTTCATCAATCTAATTACCCCCAAGATCCTTCACCAAAATCTCATTTTCAATACTTACAATTAAAGACCATGGCCCCAAACAAGAAAGTTACAAAGGTTGCCGAAGGTAAGAGCTGCCAATAACGTTGTGGATAGGATTACTACAAACACAATGGTGAGTACGGGGATTACAAATGAAGCTATGAGATACCATCAACCAAGCAACTGCCATGGATCTTCATGTACTATGTTTTTATAAAAACAGCTAGCAAGCCTTCATCCCATGAATGGGCAATAAAAGCTACATTCGTGAAATAAGATTTTATTCAATTCCTACATATAATCTTTTTAAAAGAATTTGTAACCACAAATTCCAAGGGATAACTTGGGTCTGTACAAGATGAACCTAAGCAAGTACAAGGAAGGTATTGTTTCCCTAAAATATTAAATGTTTTTTATTTGTGTTGATTGAACAAAACCTCTGAGATGGGTAATCACGGATGCTAATCCTCGGTATATAAGAGACCTTGAGATGAAATTGCCAAGGGATATTGTTCATAATTAAGCTAATTAAGATTTTTTTTAATTGCAAGCAAGGACCCACAAAACTCAAAAGGGGTTATCCTCAATAAAATTCTTATTTATATTTAGTCCAACTAGTTCCTGGGAAAGGGAAAACCTAGGAAGACTATTGGAAGGTATTGCCACTTACGCTAATTTTACCACTTATGCTGATTTTCTCTGATGTTATTATTTTTGGAAAGAAAATATTTGTCTTGGAAATAAACTTTTTAAAAAGTTTATGTATACTACATTCAAAATAAGATGTTTGTGATTGTAAGCTAGGTATTGATTTTTTCTAAAATCATTAGTCTAAAAGATGGATGATTGAGTACAGATTGCGGACTAAGGTAGTATTCCGATAAGCACAGAACGTTGATTGAGGTAATTTTCTTGATGGCAATTGATCTCCCCAAGGACAATGTGAATAAAACCTACTTTAAGGGATTTTTCTTTCTTTTTTTGTTTAGCGTTAGTGAGTTTAGACTAATCATGATATGAAAGGTCTTGTCGTAGGAAATTCTAGTTTGTAGAAGGAGGTAAGGATACCAGGGGGCTTTGGTTATAAACTCCTTAAGCTCTTACAAAATTCTAATTACCCTTCTATTTCCAGACTATGTCTCCTAGAAGTTCCATGTAACTTGGAGAGAATAATACCTTCAAACAAGAGAATATTTGTGAAAAGTCATTTTTCTGAAAGGAACTATTGAGAAGGAATTGCTTTACTCTATTTTTGTGTCGTGAAATAAAGACGTGTAACGAATTTGTATTAGAAGACAATTTCAAAGAAGTTATTTTTATATGTTGAACATAAAGTGGTAGGTAATTAGGTAACTAAAAACTACTCTCTCGAGGAAAGTAGGAGGATGGACCCCGAACAAATCTAGAACTATGGTTGGGTGGTCTCGATAAGCCGAGAGCTTTCCTAAGAAGGAATAAAAATCACATTTTTTTGATAGAACATTAGAGATCAAGAAGCTTGACTTGGATCACTTTAGAACCCTGGGCAGAAGGAATGAAATTGCCATAATTCTCCCATTCTCTTGAACCAAGCACAAGGTAAGTCCACTTTAGTTAGAAATTCCTATAGGAGATGGAGTCTCAAACCGCTAATATTATTCAACCGTTAGCGATAGATTTGACTAGAAAGACTCAAGTCAATCCTCATGGGAATGGCCCAAACTTCCAATGTGGGATAGAATCAAGTAAGCTTAGTTAGCAAACTCTGAGGGTTTTCATAAAAATCCCGGACGATCCTAGAACAGCTCTTGATGGACTACTAAGAACGTACCACCAAGGAAAGCTCAGGCAAGCACGTTACACTTTACTTCATCAATCTCTCTCTCTCTAGAGTAATTGTAATTTAGATGAGACCATTGATATAGATAACCATAACAACCATTCCATCTCCAGTATGTTTAACATAAAGTGAATAATCAGCCATGATTTTTTGAAAATTCCATGTTCCATAAGAACTTATTGGTCCTCTCATACCAAGCTCTTGGTGCTTGCTTCAATCCATATGATGCCTTCCTCATAGATTGTTAAGAGAACTCTTGTTACAATGATTTCCATGCCCAATAACCCTCTCATAGAAATGGCTAAAGAAGAGGCAGTGAAGGATCCAAGATATCAGAGATTGTTAAGAGAAATTTCAGTTAAGGATTCAAATCCAAAACTCAGGACTAAGTATCAACATTTTTCCATAAACGAGGAGCTTGCCTATTACAGGACAAGATTATGTATTCTTGCAAGTCAGGAACTCAAAAGGAAAATACTCTAGGAAGCTCATGATTCTCCATTTTTCGGTCATCCTAATTATATTAAGACTCTTAATATAGTCGGAAGAAGCTTCTATTGGGAAAGACTGACGGATAATGTACTCAAATATGTCACTAAATGCCTAAACTACCAATGAATTAAGGCTGAACATGTCAAGTTGCTAGGAAAGCTCCGGCCACTTGACATCCCCCAAATGAAATGGGAGTATATCAGCATGGACTTCATAGTCGGGTTACCTCTGGTACATAGGGAGGATATAACTTCATAATGGTATTCATTGATATGTTAACAAAAGTTGCACACCTTATTCCTATAAAAACCAATTACAAGGCTTCCAATATCGCCAAGCTTTTCATTAAGGAATTTTTCAGGTTGCATGGATTACCCCAAAGAATCATCAATGACCGCGATTCTCTCTTCACCTCAAACTTTTGGAAGAGTTTGTTCGAAGCTCTAAGATCCCAGCTCTGCTTCAGTACAACTTACCATCCCCAAACTGATGGTCAAACAAAGCAGGTCAACCAAGTTATTGAGGACATACTCAGAGCTTATTGTAATAGGAAACCCAAACGGTGGATCCAATACCCAGCCTTAGTTGAAATTGCCTACAATGCAACATACCATCAAAGTATTCAAATGACTTATTTTCAAACACTATGTGGGTAATCTTGTTTTACACCATTAAATTTTTCTAATCCTACCCTATGGGTAGAGGCATCTAGGCAAATGCTAGAAGAAATGGATTAGTAAGTAAAAGCTATAAGGCAAGATATTCAAGCGACCAAGGATCGACAAAAGGCATATGGCAATGAGAGAAGGCAAAAACGTGTTTTCAAATAAGGTGACATGGTTTTCCTACAAGTTCATCCAAAGGGGGAATTCAAGAATCTAAGTCCCACGTATTGTGGGCCATATAAGGTGCTAAAGTGTCTAGGACTAAATGCCTACAAGCTGCAACTCCCTAATAACTTGAAAGTACATAATGTATTTCATGTCAGTCTATTGAAAGCATGTGTTCCTAACCCAGACCATGTACTTAGTGACCAAAAAATTATAATGCCTAGTCAAGGAGTCCTCGAACTTCAACTAGAAAAGATACTTGACATGTGGGAGAAGACCCTAAGAAGCAAAACCCTTAGAGAGTTTCTCATCCAATGGAAAGACTACCCTAAAGAGGATGCCACTTGGATTGACCAAAAATCACAATGCAATCAATATCCCTAATTTCATTCGAGATGAGAACATCTCGATTCCTCTAAGGGGGAAAGGATGTGATATCCCGACTTGCCACAAAATGGACTTCAAGAACTCTAAATCATTAAATGGAGAAGATCTCGAGCAAAATGGTCCAAGGTTCGTAACCCAACATTTTCCGAGATTGACAAGGATTGTAGCCATTCGTCACGGAGGTTACCACATGAATGAGAGTTGTGAGCCATAAGTCAAATTTGACCAAACACGTTTTAACCTTGGCAAGTCAAATAAATCACAAAGTTTTAAGCTTTAAAATCTTATGAATAAAGAAGAAGGAGAAGAAGACATCGTAAATAGGCCATCGCCTCCCCCCCTTTTTTATGGTAAAAAAGGTGCCATGAACCCCCTAATTTTGGCATCTTTGATTCTAAATTAAAAATCCCGAATTCACCTTCAGTAAGTTAACTCCAACAATGTCCCCCACTTCTCAGTTTGATGAGAGACTTGGATTGAAGCAAGATCATCCAAAAGCCATGCGAATGAGTCATGGCATCTCTAGCAACCTCTCTCAACCTCTTCTTCTTGGCCACAGCCCTTCTCCTCAAATTTAGCTATAAATATGAGGTATAAAAATTCGTTGAGGCAGTCCAAACAAAGAGGAGAGGCCCTTCTCAGGATTATAGAGTGAGAGGAAGTGGGCAAGAGAAGAGCAAGGACGGGAACCCTCATCCCCTCACGAAGACAAGGAGGATACTCCTCGAGCTCTTGAATTCAAATCCCCCATCCCTTCTATCCTATTTCTCTATGGAATCAAGTCTCTTCTTGATTTTTCTAAATTCTTGGTGTTCGCCTTTCCCCATCAATCGAATTTCCATCAATCTAATTACCCCCAAGATCCTTCACAAAAATCCCATTTTCAATACTCACAATTAAAGACCATGGCCCTAAAGAAGAAACATACAAAGGTTTCTGGAGGTAGGAGGAGTTGCCAATAACACTACGGACTCAATTACTACAAACGCAATGGCGAGTATGGGGATTACAAATGAAGCTGCAAATACCATCGACCAAGCAACCATCATGGATCTTCATGTACTATTTTTTTATAAAAACAGTAGCAAGCCTTCATCCCATGAACGGGTAATAAAAGTTGCATTCGTGAAATAAGATTTTATTTAATTCCTATATATAATCTTTTTAAAAGAATTCTAACCACAAATTACAAGGGATAGCTTGGGTCTGTAGTACAAGATGAACCTAAGCGAGTACAAGGAAGGTATTGTGTCCCTAAAATATTAAATGTTTTTTATTTGTGTTGATAGAATAAAACCTCTAACAAGTAATCACATATGCTAATTCCCAGTATATAAGAGACCTTGAGATGAAATTGCCAAGGGATATTGTTCATAATTAAACTAACCAAGATTTTATTTTATTGTAGGCAAGCACCCACAAAACTCCAAAGGGGTGATCCTCAATCAAATTCTTGTTTAGATTCAATCCAACTAGATCCTAGGAAAGGAAAAATCTAGGAAGACTATTGGAAGGTATTGCCACTTACACTAATTTTATCACTTATGCTAATTTGCCTCGATGTATTAATTTTGGAAAGAAAAGATTTGTCTTGGAAATAAAATTTTTATTAAGTTTATGTATAATACATTTGAAATAAGATGTTTATGATTGTAAGTTAGGTACTGATCTTTCCTAAAATCATTAGGCTAAAGGATGGATGATCGAGTACAGATCGCTGACTAAGGCAGTATTCCGGTGAGCGTAGAACGCCGATTGAGGCAGTGTTCTTGATGGCGCTAGACCTCCCCAAGGCCAGCATGAATAAAACCTACTCCAAGGGGTTTTTCTTTCCTTTTTTGTTTTGCATTAGTGATTTTAGACCAATCATGATGGGAAAGGTCTTGTCGTAGGGAATTCTAGTTGGCAAGAGGAGGTAAGGATATCGAGGGGCTCTGGTCATAAGCTCCTTAGGCTCTTATGAACTACCAGCTACCCTTCCATTTCCAAACTATGTCTTGGAAGGTCCAATACTAGTTGGGAAATGGAACTTGGAGATAATAATACCTTCGAACAAGAAAATATTTGTAAAATGTCATTTTTTTGAAAAGAATTATTAAGAAGAAATTGCTTTACTCTATTTTTTGTGCCGTGAATTAAAGACGTGTAACAAATTTGTATCAAGAGATAATTTCAAAGAAGCTATTTTAATATGTTGAACCTAAAGTGGTAGGTAATTAGGTAACTAAAAACTATTCTCTCGAGGGAAGTAGGAGGATGGACCCCCGAGGGATCCAGACCTATGGTTGGGTGGTCTTAGTAAGCCGAGAGCTTTCCTAAGAAGGAATTAAAAACACATTTTTTTGATAGATCATCAAAGATCAGGAAGCCTAACTCGCATCACTTTAGAACCTTGGATAGAAGGGATTAAAGTGTCATACTTCTCCCATTCTCTTGAACCCTATACAACGTAAGTCCTCTTCAATAAAAAAATTCCTATAGGAGATGGAGTCTCAAACCGCCAATACTATTCAACTATTAGTAATAGATTTGACCAGAAAGACTCAAGTTGATCCTCGTGGGAATGACTAGAACTTCCACTGCAGGGTAGACTCAAGTGAGTCTAGTTAGCAAACTCCGAGGCTTTCATAAAAATCCTAGATGGTGCTTCCTAGGACATCTCTTGCTGGACTACTAAAGAACATACCGCCAAGGAAAGCTCAAGCGGGCACGTTACACTTCACTTCAGCAATCTCTCTCTAGAGTACCTCTAAGAATGAGATCATCGATATAAATGACCATAACAACCATTCCATCTCCAATATGTCTAACATAAAGTGAATAATCAACCATGCTTTTTTGGAAATCCCATGTTGCATAAGAACTTATTGATCCTCTCACACCAAGCTCTTGGTGCTTACTTCAATCCATATGATGCCTTCCTCAACTTGCACACATAGTGTGGATATTTATGATGAACGTATTCTTTGGGCTAATCCATGTATACCTCTTCCTCTAATGTAACATTCAAGGAAGCATTCTTCCAATCCGTTTGATACAATTTCTAGCCATAGAAGCCAATGCAATGATCGATCTCACTATAGTCATCTTAGCCATTCTTCCAATCCGTTTAATACAATTTCTAGTCGTAGAAGCCAATGCAATGATCAATCTCACTATGGTCATCTTAGCCACTCTCAACTAAATGTCTCTTCATAATCCAAACCATATGTTTGAGCATAATGTTTTGCATCTAGCCTTACCTTGTATTTCTCCAATGAACCATTAGATTTGCACTTGACTTTATATACCCACTTGCAACCAATTGCCTTCTTGCCATAAGGCAACTCAACAAAGTCCCATGTGTTGTTCTTTGTCATTGGATCCATCTCTTCATCCATGGCATTCTTCCAATCTTTGTTTCCAACTGCTGCTTCAAAGCAAGTGGGCACAACATGCTAAACATATGATACCATGTATGCATAATGCATCTTCATAAAGCCATTATATGTCAATCTATCCACTGGATGCCTCACTCTATCTGATCTCCTCAACTATAGTGCATTGGATGGTGTCTCAACTATTCTTGCATGTGGTGGAAATACTTTATTGCACTCTTAATCCTTGGATTTCTTACATGTGGTATGCCAAAATCATCATCGATAGATTGATCCTCAGAACTTTCACCCATAGGCTTCTTCCCTTGTGCAATATCTTCCCTCTTTTGTCCACTCCTCAACTTGCCACTCCATAGACTATAATTACCATTGCTTTCTTCATGATCTTGTGGTCTAGACATATCCTCAACATGTTGATTTCTTTGACAAGTATTTGCTGCAATTTTCTTCACATAACCATCATCATCACTTCTCTCATAGACATCCATGTCAACTACAACTTTCACTGTTGATACCAAGACTCATACTCATTAAATCTCACATCCTTGCTTATGTGAACTCTTTATTGACAAGATTATAACATTTGTAGCCCTCCTTCTCATTTGGATACCCAAGAAAAACACATTTAATAGCTTTTAGTTCCATCTTCTTCCTCAAATCATCAAGAACATGTTCATAATATATGCAACCAAATACCCTAAAGTATGCAACTGTACATGTCCTACCATACATCTTCTCATACGAAGATATATGATGATGCATCAAGGATGTAGGTGTCCTATTCATGATATGGAACTATGGTATGTTTTGATTCAATCCAATAGTTCAAAGGCATGTGCATCTAATTCATTATTTCCCTTGCTACTTTGCAACAATAACCCTATTTTTCCTTCCTACAAACACCATTTTGTTGTGGTGTATACCTGCAAAAGTGACCTATTTTTTGATCCCATTATCTCTCAAATAGTAATAGAACTCGTTTGACATATATTCCTCACCATTATCCAATCTCAAGCATTTATTGTAGCCTCCAAATTGCTTTTTTTCCATAGTCTTAAACTCCAAAAACTATGCTTCACTTTTGTTGCAAAAAATACACCCATGCCTAAAGTCATCAATGAAAGTGATATAAAACATGCATTTTCCACTCAAATAGACATTCTGACATGGACCCCACTTATCAAAATGTATCATTTCCAAATGACAGTTTCTCATTCTCCCCCTCTTTTGAAATGGGAGTCTAGATTGCTTGCCAAACTGATAAGCCTCATATACATGATCATAATTTGCATATCCAAACTGTAGAAGCCCACGAACCACTTGTCTAGACTGCATTCATTTAAGCCTTTGCAAATTGACATGTTGAATATTTATATGGCATAGTTCTACATATTTATCTTGTCCATGTTGTGTGGGAGTTCCTACATCCACAGCAAATAACCTGCCTTTCTTTTAACCAAAGCAATAAGTCTACCAAGTCTCCCATTCTTGAACTCCTCAATGAAACATCCATACTAGTTAAACCTAAGTTGTAATCCTTGATCAGTCGTTTGACCAATTGAAGCCAAATTTTTTGTGATAATGGGCACTAATAAGACATCCCCAACCTTGTTTTCATTCCCATCTCTAATCACCAAGGGCACACTTCTAATATGAGTTATCTTATGTAGTGTGTCATCTCCTATAGCCACATACTCTTTAGTTTTCATTTACTTCTTTTTATCAAATCATTCTACATTGTGAGTCATATGGTTTGTAGCACCTAAATCCAAAAACCAAACATCCTCTCTAGGAGGGTGTGTCATATTTCCAAGTACATGCTCCATGGTGAAGAGATGACATCTAGGCGATGAACCACCTCTAGAACCATAGCCACCATTGCCATATCCACTTGCATAGTGTCCAAACTAAGTCCTTCCTTGACCCCTATACATAGCATTTTTCTTATGAAAGAACTCTCTCTCAAAGTGACAAAACTACCCACAATAATAGCATACACCATCTCTTTGTGGACTACAACATCATCTACCTCTAGAGTAAGATTTTCCCCTATCTCTAGGCATAAAATCACCACCTCCAAAGATACTACAACCTCCTGCAAAGGTGTCTCCATGGCTATAAGATGATCCTCTAGCTCTAAATTGTCAAGAATTGCGTGGTGGAGGGGATTGCTCAAGATGCTGCGCCGAACACACGCAGAATGCACAAGGAGAAGCTCACTCAAGAGACAAGAAGAGAGATGGAGGCCAAAACGTTTTCTTGCTGATTTCTTCTTCTTCTTCCACACACTTTACAATGTACACAAAGTATAGATAAGATACAACATAAAAGGAAAGTGGCCTACTAAGTCAAACAATGCATAACCGACTACACTAGTCGAATGGCGCTATAACTATGCCAGCTGTAAATAGGTGTAACAACCTGAATATAATAAGTAATGAGTCAGTGGCCACGTGAGAGTCATAATGACCACCGACGTGCTAAGTGTAGACGTGTGGACCCATCTAACCAGGCGGTCCATCATCCATGTCCACATGTGTTGAGCTTGCCATCTCAACACTCCCCCTCAAGCTCAACTGCATCTCTGCAACTCCAAGTAAGCTTCGAAACTTTTGAAGCTTCTCTGTACCCAATGCCTTCGTGAAGATATCAGCTATCTGATCTTGTGTGCTGACATACACCAAGTCAATCTCACCTGCTAGTACCTTCTCTCTCATAAAGTGGTAGTGTACCTCAATATGTTTTGTCCTGGCATGGAACACAGGGTTCCTAGCCAACTGTATACTGCTCATGTTGTCACAATAAATGACAACTGGACCTTCCACCTGCACATCCAAATCAGCCAGTAACTTTTGCAGCCATACTACCTCACATACTGCAACAGCAGCACCTCTATACTCAGCCTCTGTACTCGACAAAGCAACTGTAGATTGCTTTTTGCTGCTCCATGCAACTGCTGCACTACCAAGAGAGAACATGTATCCGCTGGTAGATCTTCTATCAAACATACTACCAGCCCAATCTGCATCTGTGTATCCAAACACCTGTACATCTGTACCTACCTCATAGAAAAGCCCATAATGTAATGTGGACTTCACATATCTCAATATGCGTCTCACTGCATCCAAATGTGGCTTCCTAGGTACTTGCATAAACTGACTCACAAGACCAACAGCATAGCTCAAGTCTGGCCTTGTAATGGTCATGTAGATCAAACTCCCCACTATCCTCCTGAACATAGTAGGGTCTTCTATCTCATCCCCAACATCAGCACTCAGCTTTACATTCTGCTCCAACGGGACTGAAAGTGGTTTGCATGCAGTCATACCATACTTGGACAACATATCCAAGCCATACTGTCTTTGGGACAGCCATATACCATCATCACATCTGATCACCTCAATGCCAAGGAAGTACCTTAGCTCACCTAAATCCTTCATCTCAAACTTCATCTTCAAACAGCCCTTGACTTCAGCAATCCCACTATCACTATCACCTGTAATAATCAAGTCATCCACATAGATGACTATGATGACCAAACCTGTATCTCCCTTTCTCACATAAAGTGAGTGATCAGCATCAGAAACATAAAAGCCAATATTGACAAGATACTCTCTGATCTTGTCAGACCATGCTCTAGGTGCTTGCTTGAGTCCATAGAGTGCCTTCTTCAACCTGCACACATACATGGGATGCTCTAAATCTTCATAACCTGCTGGCTGATCCATATACACTTCTTCCTGCAAATCACCATGCAAGAAGGCATTCTTTACATCCATTTGCTGCAACCTCCAACCTTTGGCTGCTGCCAAAGCAATCACACATCTGACAGTTGCCATCCTAGCAACTGGACTGAAGGTTTCATCATAATCTATGCCATATGTTTGGGCATAGCCTTTTGCAACCAGCCTAGCTTTGTACCTGCTAATAGAACCATCTGCATTGTGCTTAATCTTATAAACCCACTTACATCCAATAGCTTTCTTTCCCTTTGGCAATGATACTAGATCCCAAGTGTTATTGGCCTCTAGTGCAGCCATCTCCTCATCCATTGCTGCATCCCAATGAGCATGACCAACAGCCTCCTCAAAACATGTGGGCTCAACATCCTCAACTAGTTTCACCATATAAGCATAATGGTGAGCTTCATAACCCTCAAAACCAAATCTTTTAACAGGGTATCTCACCCTGCTAGACCTGCGTACCACTGGATCACTCAATGGAGTCTTTGCATTAACACGTGCTCTCTGCACACCTGGAGTCCTCACTGAAGGAATGCCAAGCTCATCATCCAAGCTCTCTGAGCCACTGGAGTCTCCATCAAGAACTGCATCAATGCCTTCTGACACCTTATTCTTTCCTTTGTCTTTACCTGTAGTGCTACTAGATGCACCCGAAGATGTAGAGGTACTCCTTAGTCTCCCAGACCAAGGACTACCAGATGATGTCTCTGGTCCACTAAGAGTCTGTGATTCTTGCTTTTCAGCCTGCACATGAGTATCATGATCATCATCAACATCCAATGCATCACCACTAGATGCATACCAACTGCTCATTTCATCAAAGATGACATCCCTGCTCACTCTGAACTTACATGTGACAGGGTTGTAACAACGATACCCTTTCTGCTCTAAAGAGTATCCAATAAAGATACACTTTTCAGCCTTTGGATCCAGTTTCTTCCGCAACTCATCTGGCACATGAACATACGCAATGCAACCAAATACTTTCAAGTGTGAAACATCAGGCTTCTTACCTGTAAAACATTCTTCGGGGGTCATACCATGAACTGCAGCTGTGGGAGTTCTGTTCATAATATAAACAGCAGTATGAACAGCCTCAAACCAAAAATGCTTAGGCATATTCTTTTCAGCCATCAAGGCACGTGCAACTTCTGCAATATGCCTGTTTTTCCTTTCTGCAACCCCATTTTGCTGTGGGGTATACCTGCATGTGAACTGTCTCTTTATCCCATGAGACCTCAGAAAATCACTGAACTCATTTGAGAGGTACTCTCCCCCTCCATCTGACCTCAGGCACTTTACTTTCAAGCCTGTTTCTCTTTCAACTGCAGCCTTGAAAGTTCTAAAGTGCTCAAAAGCTTCACTCTTCTCCTTCATAAAATATACCCACAGCTTTCTAGAGCAATCATCAATGAATGTGACAAAGTATGAACTGCCTCCAAGAGATACATTTTGTATAGGCCCCCAAATGTCTGTATGCACAACATCAAGGATATTTCTGCTTACATCTCTGTCATGTGAAAAGGGTTGTCTTGCCTGCTTACCAAACTGACATGCTTCACATACCTTCTGAAATTCTGCAACTTTAAATGTAGGCAAACCTGTAACCAACCCTTTGGACTGCATTAATTTCAGCCTTTGTACATTTGCATGTCCAATGCGTTTGTGCCAAATTTCAATGTCTGCAACAACACCTTTTCCTTTGGCATACATAGCCGCATTCATAGTAGGAATTCCAGCATCTAGAGTGAACATACGTCCAACTCTACTTCCCTTTGCTACCAACCTGCACTTGTCATTGAAGTCTTCTACAAAGCAGCCCTTTGCATTAAATCTGACTTGCAGCCCTTGCTCTACCATTTGACCGACTGACACCAAATTCTTTGTAATAGATGGCACATGTAATACATCTGAAAGACTCTTTGTCTTACCATCATGCAAGGACAAGAGAACTTTTCCAATGTATGAAATTGGGTGGCATGAGTCATCACCCGTCTGCACATAACCTGCATTCTGCAAATCCTGCATCTCTCCAAACCATTCTGCATGGCTGGTCATATGATTGGATGCACCTGAATCAACATACCAAACATCTTCATGTATTCCCTTTCCTGTAATAGCATTCAGCATATGCTGCATAACGAACAAACGTTCATTTTTGTCTTCATTCTGTCGTGAAGACGATGCATAGTTTCCTTGCTGCAACTTACCACTGCAGATATCATCTCTCTTAGCATAACATTGGGCTGCAATATGACCTGTTTTGCCACAGTAGTGGCACACAATACCAGAGTTGTTAGAACCTCTGTTCTGCCATCCACCTCTTCCTCTAAAGCTCCCCCTGCCTCTAAAGTTACCACAACCTCCTGAAACCTGCATATCGCCAAATTGCTGATTCAATCTGTTTTGCTGGTTATCACTACCACATCCTGTACCACGGCCTCTTGAAGAGAACCTGCCACGTCCCCTTCCAGAACTGGAGTAGAAAGCTTGGACCTGTTCACCACTTCTTTCAGATGTCTCACTCTGCATGTTGATCTCTTCAGTGATCATAAGAGAGACCAATTCATCGAAATCTGGAAATGGCTTTCTGACATATACGGAAGTTACAAAAGACTTCCAAGCCTTTTCATTGTTAAGTCCACCCAAGGTAGACGACACCAAATCATCATCATCGGGCATTGCATAAATCGCTGCCAATGCATCTGCAATGCTTCTTACCTTCAGTGCATACTCATTGATAGACATCTTCCCTTTCTTTAATGTATTCAACTCTTGCTTGAGTTGAATCTTTCGTGCCTTTGTATTTACAGAAAACATACTTTCAAGTATGGTCCAAGCTGCATATGCATTCTCTGCATTTCTAATGTGTCCCAGCATGTTATTGTCAATTACTGCAGACAACCAATACATGGCATTCTTGTCTTTTGCATTCCATTCCTTTCGTGCCTTTGTCTCTTCTGCAGTTGGAGGATCACTCACCTCCGGCTCCTTTTCTTCACCTGAAACGAACTCGTAGAGGCCTTTTCCAATAAGAAAGTTCGTGACACGGAACTTCCATGAAGGGTAGTTGTTCTTGTCGAGCTTCTCAATGATGGGGCTTCCACTATTCTCTGCCATTATCACAATAATAATACCAAACAGCAAGCAAATCTTCTGCAACCCTCGACCTGTAGTACACAGCAGTTCACTAGACAGCCTTTTCCACTGTCTGCTCAACAATACATGCAATCTGCAACCAGTTTGCAGATAAACCTTGTGTTTACTCACTGGTAAACACCTTTGAACTTACAGATCTGAAATTTGTAACCTGCGCACCCACGTTCGGTCAATACAGTCGAAGTCACAGTGTAACCCGAAACTGCTGTCTGCAACCTTGCGGCTCTAAAACGGGCCCTGAAACGGCCTCAAATGCCCAAAATCTCTGCGGCAAGCCCTAAAGGGCTTATCTGCAGAATATACAGCGCTCTTCGCGCACACCAAATCTCACTGCAATCTGAGATTTTTGCTCTGCCCTGGTTCCGGTGCCTCCACAGGCACTATCCAAGAGAAGGAGTGGAAGAATGGGAGAGATTCTTACCCGTAGCTTGCTTGCTCGAACCTTGCTTCTTCTCCTTCACTTTAACCTTCGAAATCAGCCTCTCTCAATGGCGCGGCTCTGATACCATGTCAAGAATTGCGTGGTGGAGGGGATTGCTCAAGATGCTGCGCCGAACACACGCAGAATGCACAAGGAGAAGCTCACTCAAGAGACAAGAAGAGAGATGGAGGCCAAAACGTTTTCTTGCTGATTTCTTCTTCTTCTTCCACACACTTTACAATGTACACAAAGTATAGATAAGATACAACATAAAAGGAAAGTGGCCTACTAAGTCAAACAATGCATAACCGACTACACTAGTCGAATGGCGCTATAACTATGCCAGCTGTAAATAGGTGTAACAACCTGAATATAATAAGTAATGAGTCAGTGGCCACGTGAGAGTCATAATGACCACCGACGTGCTAAGTGTAGACGTGTGGACCCATCTAACCAGGCGGTCCATCATCCATGTCCACATGTGTTGAGCTTGCCATCTCAACATAAATGAGCTGCCACGGCCTCACTGATGATAAGACACACTCTCTTGATTTACATTCTTTCCACTACTTGATGCATTGAGGCCCAACCTAATTTCTTCTATAAGAAGCAAGGAAATCAAGTCTCTAAAATGAGGTGTAGAGCTACCCCTCATAGAAATGGAGGTATCAAGGGACTTGTATGCTAGTCCAAGTTTGTTTAGAGTGGCACATACCAAATCATCATCATCATCTGGTGCATTTATTGAAGAAAGATCTTTTGCAACCTATTTAATTTCTAACACACATAATCACTGATGCTTCTATTTCCTCTCCATGTACCATATAGCCTCTACTTTAGCTATATTCTCTTGGTCTCCATGCATGTGCATACATTTTTCCAACGATTTTCCACTCATCCTTACAAGTATTTGCCTTTTTAATGTGCAGAATCAGTGTCTCTAATATACATATAGATATCCAATGCAAGACTTTCCTACTTTTGCTAGTCAAATCCTTACATGTCTTTTTCTCATCTTTGGTAGGCTCATTAGGTAGTTTTAGACATGCATCTTCACTTCTAATAAGGTCGCAATGACCTCTTTCCATCAAGAAATTTTCCATACGGTAGGACCATACATTATAGTTATCCATTGTCAATTTGTCACCCACAATTTGCATAATCTATGCATTTTTTGACATTATGGTGGCTGCAGACTTAGGAAAACTAGCTATATCTAATGTGCCAAATCAGTATCCAAGCATGTGAACATGATATTTGGTCAAAAGTGGGACCATAAAGCATTCAAAATCCCTAAATAAATGCATATAAATAAAATTCCATTGCAATAAGTGTCATACATGTGTCCAACTACTATCACATGTACCCATACATCATGCCCATATAGGAAACATTGGCCATCTAGCAAGAAACAATGAAAACAATGCTCACATGGTACCTATATGGCCTAAAAGACATCAAAACATGGGTCTAAAATTGACCAATTTTCCTACTATTTTTTGTACTTTTTCATGCCAAGAATGAATTCTCGAACAAGCTCAACCCAGAATAATTTTCCTAGAATTTGTTTGATATTTTCTCCCCTCCAAATCAGCACCCAAAAATGGCATTAAACCATCCTTTAAGTCTTAAAACAAGCTAGTTCACTCTTCATGGTATGAACACATAACCAATGAACTAGTTCCACAAAAAAACTAGTTCATCAGAGTGTGAACAAAGATCTTAAAGATAACTAGTTCAACATAGATTAAGTGTGAAAGGGGTTGCCTTTGGGGATTAATTAACCCTTAGAGTAAGCTTTCTTTAAAAAAACTTAAGGGTGGATAATTTCCTAAGGCACCCGCCATTTTGGAATGGCCATGAATGATGCAGGTCTCTTATGTGCATTGACGATAGTTAATTTGATGCCAGTGTCCTCTTGTTCTATGCTGATTTCTTTAGAACTTTAAGCTCTATTCCTTATGAGAAATGACAAGCAATTAAAAAAGAAACCAACCAACTTTCTCTTTTCTTTACTATGTCTCTATCAAAAGTATGATTAAAGCCCCTGCTTTGTCTATAAAAAAGCCCTTGTGCTTCCAATAAGCAAACTCTATGCTTTAGTAAGCCCCTGATTGAGTAAATCCTGAGCTCAAACTACCCCTTTTCTTTCGACAACCAAGGTTGTAAGCTAATCTCGATGACCAACAAAATCTTACTATCATACACCATTCTCAACCTCCTTTAGCTTCCTAATACATTCAAAAGTGAGTACCAATGCTCGAAATCTGAGCCCCAATGGCTCTACAATTCGATTTACATGTTTCACATAGATTAGTCAAATATTAAAACCTAATTTAATGGTGGAGAGCAAGCTTTCAACTCACTGTAGACCTTAATTTGATGTGCTTCTCAATCAAAGCTTTCAATCCTATACTCTTACTCTAATACCAAATGACAAGAATGAAAAAGGATGCCAATGGAAGGGGCAATGGCAAGAGATATGGAGGCTTAAGAGTTTTTCTTCATCATCATCTTCACTCTACTTCTTTCTTCATGCTCAACTGATACACCACAAGTATCCTCTAAAGTGATAACCACATTTTTCCTTTTTAGGACTCTTCATACACACTCTACTTTATTTTTACATACATGGGATATGACCTATCCTATGATTTATTTCTCAACATACCATACCAACTAAAGATATCTTTGAATAAGCATTTGGCAACAGTTTTGGCAGTGTTGTCTAGGAGAGTCCATGCTTCTACACATTTGGTATAGTAGTCAATTGTGTCAAGATGTACTTGCTCTTAGTGTATACAACCACTAGGAAGATTATACCAACAAAGTCAAGACCCCATTTTTTAAAGGGCTTCAAGGATAGGATTGGCTAAAGCAGCAAGTAGTCTTTAATTTCCTTTGGCAAGAATCGCATTGCTAGACCCAGTTACATGCATCACCATGCATGGTTGGCCACCACAATCAGGCCTACTAGATTTTCTAGATGGTCACATCATTAGCAAAATGGCTACCCAAAAACCTTAGTGAGCTTCCTCTAGAATGATAAACTATTAGGAAGATCAGCATTTCCTGATATCAGGTGCATGGTGGATTAGGTAGTTTAGGCTCTAATTCATCTACTTTTGTTGCAAACAAGTGGGTATCCAAGAAATCATCATCGATACCTATTGCTACTTCTCTAAAATCTAGGTAGGTGATGCCAGGAGGCATATTCCACGATGGATTCCGTGAGGTTTTGCAGTGGATTCTATAAAATTTTATTTATTGATGAGGCTCATACACAAGGTGGATTCCTTGTGCGAAAAGTCGATGGGGACGCATGTCCTTTTCGGGCGTCTTGTTAATTTAATGTGTAAGTGGGTGATTCCATAGCAGGTGATTCCGTAAAATACATATTCAAATTAATAGACGTTTATGAGTTTAGAGTGCACACTCGTAATAAATTAAGGTTAGGATTGAGTTTTAACCAATTTATTTATTTTGTAGCTAAAGATTGCTAGGTATTCACTTTTGTCGGTTTAATTTTATTATTTTCTAACAATTGTGAATGCTTCAGTTGACGTGTAGAGCAGGCAGTGGTGGAGTTGCAAAGCATTGGGCGATAGCATGTATTCAAGTTATCATCATTTTTTATGGGCGCGCATCCTAGGTGTGGCACCAATATTTATTTTGACGTGCTTATTTATTGAAGCTCTTGACATTTATTTATTATTTTTTTATGCGTATGGACGCACGATTTAAATATTTGTATTGGACATTGTATTTGGATACCGCCCGACTCCTTGGGCGCCCAATAGCTTTAATTCTTTAGTGGAACAAAAGAAAACACAAAAGATAAAGCGTGCTAATTGTAAATTGGACTATTTTTTAGCTTGGAGATCAATAATATATCAAATAAATGCTTTGTGGAGCCCTCACACAAGGCATGGGGGGAGATTGTACCCAATTAGTCTCTTGCTTCATGTCGTGCAAGCTTTCTCTCTTGTTTTTTGTGCAAAAGTAGAGTTCTTTTGTTCTTGGGGACCTTCCAATGCTCACTACGCACGCATACAGCATCTGATCTGTGCAATAGGAAAGAAAGTCAACAAATCATATGTTGAGTTATTGATCAATGTATCACTTTTTACTCAAATTCTTGTAGCAAAAAAATCCACCTTGCTATGCTTCTCATCACATTTTATTACTTAAGTAAATAAACCAAGGCTAAGTAAAGCACATGGAAAATGAAAGCATGCTCTAGAAAATAATGCCAAAATTTCTTCACGGAATAGATCATGCCTAGATTCCATTGGAATCTTTCTACATGAGAACACTGCCAATAGCCACATCACAAGCATCAACAAAGACATGAAATGGTTTTTTCCAATCTGGTCAAATCACTATGGGGCTCACAATAATAATAGCCTAAGGTGTCAGAATGCTAGGTCTACCTCATTCCATTGAAAAATAGATTTTGCCACATGTGCCACTACTGATTAAAGTGAATAACTAAATGTGCCAAGAGTTGTTGGTGGCACCCATGCCACCGAATTTGTCTCAAGAATCAAAGAACTACGAATGGTGAATCTAGTACAATGGCTGCTACCTTTATGGGGTCGATAGCAATGCCATCTTTGGAAATAATGTGTCTAAGCAAAACACCTCCTTAATAACAAATACACAAGTTAAAGGATTCAAACTCAAATCAACATCTCAGCATCTTTTCAGGCACAACCAAATGTGCATCAAGTGGAGCATGACTATTCCAAACACACTAAAGTCATCTAAAAAGGCTCTCATGAAATTAGTTATATAGGGGCCAAATACCTCCTGCATGTCTGTTTGGAAGAAGTCAAGGCATTCTTTAGACCAAACCACATTACTATACAGATATAGACTCCCCATGTTGTAATGGAAATTGTTTTGGCTTGATCCTTTGGGGCAAGGCATACCTACTTTTAGCCATTGAATCCATCTAGAAAAGAATACATCTTATGACTAACTACTTCATCTAAAATGCTATCTGGGTAGGGAATAGGAAATGGATTTGGAATAGTGGAGACATTGAGCTTTCTATAGTCAACACAAATCCTCAGCTTCTTATTCTTCTTAGGGAAAATGACAATTGGTGAGATCCAATCGGCTTGATCTACTGGGGCTATGAAGCCAAATCACAGTAATCGTTCCAATTCTTCATTGACCTGTTTGGCTATGTGTGGGTTCATCCGACATCTTTGCATCCAAATTGAAACAAAATCTGACTTCAAGGAAATCTAGTGCTACTAGAATATTAGATCCAATCGTTTAATCTTTAAGAATCCTAAGCAAACAAACCCTTTAATTCTTTAAGTAAACTGGCTAGTTGCTCTCAAAATTATGGCTCAATGTGAGCACTGATTTCTACTAGTTTGGTCTCCTCAAAACCCAAAAATACTATGCTAATTCATCCTCTTTTACTCTTTTGAATTTTTGCATATGAGCTTCAAAATATCTCTCTTTCCTCAATACTTTAGTTATCTCAGCTTCTACAATGTCTTCAATTTCCATTGCAGATTCAAGGTTTTGGATTCAAAGATCTTGGGAGTACCGCCCCCTTCCTCTTTCTCTAGGGGTTTATCTCATAGACTCTGTGGGGCTGCACATATTGTTCACTAATCAGAAAAACATTAATTAGACAGTATGGTTGTAGATCTACATTGACCTTTATAAACTCTTCTTCCTCATCATCACTTAATCCTTCCACCATGTTAACTATTTCGGCCAGTCTAGATTGTAGTCATATAGGGGCAAGACACAATAACTTTGTGTTGATTGTGGCAAATAGTGAATTTGTGAACCCAATCGTGAGTGACTCTTGCTTGGTGGAGCCAAGGCCTTCCCAACAAGAAGAAATAATTATAATATTTTCGCATGAAATATTAATGACTTTTGATCCTACACACCCCGTGCAAGAGTAGTCTAAAATTATCTCCCGGCGACTAGAAGAACCCTGGGTGAAATGCTCCACCCTCACATGTTAATAAACCCCAACCGCGTTGTGCAAATGAGGCCGAGACTAAAAACTCGTAGGCCGCATAGGAACACCTCTCCAAAAAGGAAATGTGTCCGCCTATTCCCTTCAGGACATGTCTTAGCAGTCCATCGGAAAGGAGGTCTAGAAAGCTCCACCTGGCACTCCCATGGAATGTCACAAGGTTTGCGATCTAGGACTTTCCGTGTCTGCCATGTAGCGGAAGTATTTTGGTCGTTCCCACTTAGGACTGACCTGAATCAGGGCTTTCCCTAATGGTTATTTCCTAAACGGAAACTAACATCGAACCCTGAGTGAACTACTTTACGCAGAAACGCCAGGGCCGAAGCGGATTCACGCTGCACTTGGTTCAAGGAGAATGGAAAACGAGAGGGATGCAAGGCTCGACCTCTCTGCCATAAGGCATAGTCCCATTCCGTTCCCCTAAAACAGCGTAAACTGAGGTTATTATAACCTAGGAGAGAGGAGCATGGGAGGGGAGCATGCCACTAGCCATGTGTGTGGCTATCTCCCCCCCCCCCCCTTCTTAGCCCTATAAAACCACCCCCTCCCCAAGCTTGAGGGAGGGAAGAAGAGAGAGAGGAACGTGGAGCCCCTGTGCTGCCCGCCTTCGCCACCGTGTTGCCGTGGAGAGCCGCCACATTGGTGCGCTGCTGCCGCCTGCCCCATACCATAACCATCATCATAATCGTCGTCATCTTCCTCGCTTTCCAATCACCCCCCCCCCCCCCCCCCCCCCCCCCCCCCCCCCACATCATTCTGTTCTGACCAAGAAGCATAGAAGCTTCTAAATAGAAGCTTCTAAAATTAGGCTCCCATAAGCCTGGTTCCCCCGTGTGTTCTCAAGTTTCTTTGAAAACCGAGATTGTAAGGCCATGTCCTACACGAAGGAGAAGATATCAGCCAGAAGGGATTCGTAACGTGTAAAGAACCCAAGAGGAGTTGCTGAACTAGAATTTGACTCATCAATGGCTCCCAAGAAAATGGCGAGAGGCGCACACACGAGAGATTCTACTCCGAGTTCCCGTGTGGATAACACCCCGAACCTCAATGCCCAGGTTCTTAGAAATTGATTTCGCATGGAAAGAATGCATTTAAGCATGTCTTTAATACACATAGTCGAGTTAAATACATTTGGAAATTTTAAATGCAATTATCCATTCGTTTACAAAGTTAGTGCATGTCATGCCTTTGAAAAATGCTTGCACTTCCAAGTTGCAATCTCCTAGAATGTATAATGCATAAATTAGAAGAGGGATCATGCTAGGAAGGATAGAGCTTGTCGCATGTTGCACTTATGATTTAAATCCATGGACGTGATTCGTATAAAGGTTAATCTTAGACGCCATTGAATATTGTCCAAAGAATTTCATTGCATGAAAAGGAAACCATGAACTTGCCTGTTGCATGCGAGGATGCTTGCATTTTTAAGTCGGGTTAAATGATGTAGGACGGATTAAGTCAATAAATAGTCCTATGACATTCACTCATGCATGAACTTCTTTATCGAAGTTGTTTTAGAAAAGATGCATTTCATATTAAATCATGAATTCAATGCATTAGACAAAGGGTTTATAGGTATAGTTCTTGTTGAAACTCAACATAGGTTTCTATACGAGTTAGTCCTAAATTGTCAATCTTTATAGATTAGGCAAAGAAAAGAAATGGTTATTGTAAATCTCATAGTTGCATAGAAGGAAAAAGTCCATGAACCGCATATTTTCATGGAATGTTGCATTTGGAAATTATTTGCATCTTTTCAGGAAAAAGTATTGACATCCCTAGGAAGAGATCACCTCTTGTTGCAAGACCATTAGATCGATTAGGTAGTTTTCTTGCAAAGGTGTAATTCAAGCGATGATCACCTCAATGCGCTAGGTAAAGTTAAGCCACGTTAAAATTCGGCCTAGTATCACACTCGGCAAACCAACTTAATATTTTCAATCCTAAAGGTCCGTTAGGGTTAATTGGATGCCCATACAATAACGATCTCGGGTTTTTACCCTAGGGTAAATTGGCCTAATACTAGACTTCCGATTGAGTTTAGAAACCCTAGGGCCAAACGTTGTCGGCCTAGTTTGGTTACGGTTGGGTTGGGTCAAGAAGACATCCCAGACCCTACATCTTGACCAAACATATTTCTTAACCAAGAAACGCCGTTTGATGGGAGAAATGATCCCGCAAGTCAGATGTGACTCCTATGCAACAAGTTGCAACGTCGCATGGCTTTGTGTTTAAATCACAAGATAGATTTGCCATTCCTTGGAAGAAGGTTGGTAGGTTCTAAGTACAAGTCTAATTTGCAAGAGGATGAGTAGACATCCTGCTACATCACCCTTCTTTGGACTGATTTGCCAAGTTAGGAAAGATATGTATTGCCTAACAAGCAATGGACTAATCAAGTTGGGGCGACAAGGTTGCCCAAGATTTATTGTCTTAATTTAAGGAAGCTAAGGTGTTGGTTAATTTGGGTTAATAGGGTATAAACCCTAACCCAAGGATAAAAGGGTAAACAAGCGACGAAACCGTTGGGGATCTTTCCAAGTCGCAAATTGTTCCCAGATCGAATGCTCGATGCATTCGAAAAGAAGGATTCACACCTTGATAGTTGGCCAAACAAACAACCACTGGATTGATTGAGTTTGTACAGTTAGGAGCACTATTTGTACTTCTTTGCTCAATGAACTAAAGCTGGAAAAATAATTAATGCTTCAGGTTGAAGGCCTGGAGGGAGAGGCAGCATCAGTTACCCCCGACTGTCTGGCTAACCCTATCCAAGGGGGTTGTTAGCCGTGCCAGGTACGTGGACCGAACCCGTCGCAAGAGGTCTCTCCGTAGGTGCTACTTGGAGTAGGAGGATGCTTGGGTTCCAGGGGGGCTCTTGCCGTAAATCCCTTGCCTTCGGGTCCTGCACTAGAGGCCGACATGACTCGAGATTGGATCTCGAGGCCAGCATACTAGTCTATGGGCTGAAACTTGGATTAGTAATCCCTAAGGATTGCTAGATTGCCTTCGGGCAGATTATGGATTAGCCTTCGGGCTGGATTATGGAATAGCCTTTGAGCTGGATTTATATGATATATTCCAAAGATTGATAAATAAGATCAATTGTTGAAAATTAACTTTTTTGACATTGTTTTTCTATGTCGGTGCTTAAGTTACGTGAAGGAACTGGTGAATAAATTGCTAGTTAAGAAAGTTGTTTTTGCGTGTCAAAATAAATGTGATAGGTAATTAGATAACTAAAGCAACCCTGAGGAAAGTGTGATGGATGTGACCATGGGTCCGTCCTACGGATGGGTGGTCCCAGTTGGCCAGGAACTTTTCTCGAAGGAAATTGACAGCAAGGAACGATGACTTAGAATCTAGGATACTAGAGTCCTGATTTATGCTGTTTTAGGGGAACGGAATGGGACTATGCCTTACAGGCAGAGAGGTCGAGCTTTGCATCCCTCTCGTTTCCCATTCTCCTTGAACCAAGTGCAGCATGAATCCGCTGCGACCCTGATGTTTCTACGTAAAGTAGTTCACCTAGGGTTCGACGCTAGCTACCGTTCTAGGAATTTGACCACTAGGAAAGCCTTGATTTAGGTCGGTCCTAAGTGGGGACGGCCAGAATGCTTCTGCTTTGTGGCAGACTCGGGAAGACCTAGATCACAAACCCCATGACATTCCGTGGAAGTGCCAGGCGGCACTTTCTGGACTTTCTTCCCAATGGGCTGCTAAGACGTGTCCCACAAGTGAACAAGTGGGCACGTTACAGTTGGTATCAGAGCAAACCAACAGATATAATATTCACAAGTAAACTTAATGAGCAAAAGTAGAGCAAATGTTGCTGTTAAGAACATTTCCTTACTTACTTATTGACCTTGACTTGCAGAGTTGAGAAGCATGGAACAAATTCTTGGTGTTCCAGGTTATGTTTATGACTACGATGCGTGCTTCAACTTATCGACGGAGGCTCGATATGATAAATATCCTAGACCACATCTACAATCCTTTACCCCTGTACGTGGAACGGAGATGTACGGGTGATTCAGGAATTTATTACATAGCCACCCACTGACTTGCATACCTTCGGACCAACTTGAAGAGAATCAAGTGGATGGAGGACCTAAAGATCGTAAAGCTGTTCATCGTTGTTGAGGCTCACTCAAACGAAACCCTATATGTCGACGGTCGAAAGGTTAAGTAGAACAAGTACGTGTACAAGGAAGTGACTCGAGTAATCCCTGTTGATAGAATCAAGGTATTGGGACATTACGAGAAAAACGGGTATCAAAGGAAAGGATACCCTAATCTTCCTATGACCTATCGATTCTTGAAAATCCATGACCCCAATCCATACTATTACTCAGTTCCCATAGCTGAATGTAACACAATCTTATTCTCCCCAAATTAATGTATCAGCTTGTTCCATCTTCCCAAAAATAATTGTACTCGAAAGGGCTATGCCCATATGAATGAAATAGACTTTTTATCAATGATTATCTTGACTGCAAGTCTTGATAAATAAGTTAAGTGATTAAGTCACTTGGCTAAAAGCTAAACTGGGCATGTAATGTAATGTGAGAGTCGTTTAGTAAAGATTTTAACGCAAAGGATCTTATTGCCCAGGCACAACCTCAAGTGCAGATTCCTAGTTCAACCCCTACACCAAGTATGGTTGTAATTCAAGAGAAGAAGTTTCTTCTCAAGAAAATCAAGCCACCTGAATTCGATGGTAAGGGAAGGAACGTCCAAATTGATGCCAAGATTTGGATCGAATCCATGGAGGATTACTTTGAAGTAGTAGGTACTACACCCACTAACCAAGCGATGCACACCAAATTGAAGCTTACCAGCGAAGCAAGACTTTGGTGGAAGCAATGGTGCAGAGACCAAGGGATTTTGGAAGGGTTAGTTACTTGGGAGAAGCTAAAAAGAGCTGTGTGAGGGAGATATCTACCACCTGCCTATCGCACATAGAAGATGAATGAATTCTATGAGCTAAAATAGCTTGGTCTATCCCTTGATGCATACTATTCAAAATTCGTCTCTCTTTTGAAGTATGCACCATAAATGGATATGACACAACAAGTGTCGAAGTTTTGTGCTGATTAAACCCACCTATAAACACCCGCCTCGAGTCAATGCACCCAACAGATCTTCAGAACACACTCATTCGAGCTACATCCATAATACAGGAGGTGCAATCCAGGCCAAGAAATAACAAGACTTGGTCTTAAAAGGATCAGAACAAAGGAGTGTATAAATCCAGGCTAAGAGAACGCAAGGCCAAAATCAGGGACAAAGGAAGAAAGCTAGGGCGAATTCTACCAACAACTTTGTTCCTACCCAAGGTAATGGTCGCAATCTCTGTTGCTTCCATTGCAATGAGCCTGGTCATTTCAAAACGCAATGTCCCAAGCTTGGCAGAGGACAACGTCAAGGGCCATCCCAAGGAACCGCCCGTGGCCAAGGAGCTGCCGTCATGGCCAGAGGGAGAACCTCCAGTGTTGCTAACAAGGAGCTGTGTGATGAAGAAGACCCAACCATGGAAGGTGACTTTGAGAGGGAAACAGTCCATGTCGCTCTTCACAAGAAAAGCCCGAATCGCCAATTTTCGGTGATTCAGACTCCATCGGATTATCAAGGTAAAAGCTTCAAAACCTTGATTGATTGTGGCAGTACACATTCCTTCATTTCACCAATCTGTGCAAGAAGATTAGGAATATCCACAAGAGATGCACCCACCTTGCTTGCAGAATTAGCAAATGGTCGTGAGGTCACTTGTACCAGGCAAACTGCTAAGGTGAAATTCCTACTAGGAGGAAAGTTGACTTCGGTCAGATTCAGGGTTATGAACCTAGGTATCCACGAGTGTTTGCTTGGAATGGATTGGCTTAAACCTAATGATGCCCACATTCACTATGGAAAGGGCCAAGTTTCCTTTCAAAACTCTGAAGGGGAATTGGTCAAAACTCAAGGAGAGGCTGGTAGGCCAAAAATTCAACTGGCCAAAGCATCTCGGATAATAAAAGGAGTCAGAAAGGAGCTACCTGTCTATTTGATTAAGCTAAATAAGCTAGATCATAATCAAGAGTCTAGTGAAGAACCTTCATGGCTAAAGGAGTACGCAGACGTATTTCCTGAAGAGCTGGCAGAACTTTCGTCTCAAAGGGAAGTTGATCATGAAATCAAGCTAGTGCCAGGAGCTGCACCAATTGCAAAGAGACCATATAGAATGTCCATCCCGGAAGCGATTGAGCTGAAGGAGCAACTCAAACAACTATTAGACCAAGGCTACATTCGTCCTAGTAGTTCACCATGGGGAGCTCCAGTGTTGTTCCAGAAGAAGAAGGATGGAACGCTTCGGTTATGCATTGACTACAGAGGGTTGAATCAATCAACCATTAAGAACAAATATCCCATTCCAAGGATAGATGAACTTCTTGACCGTCTTCAAGGTGCAAAGATCTTCCAAGATTGATCTCAGATCTGGATATTATCAGATAAGGATCAAGGAAGAAGATATCCCAAAGACAGCATTTGGCATAAGATATGGACACTTTGAGTTCCTGGTCATGTCATTCAAGCTGACAAATACTCCTGCTACCTTCAACAAGCTAATGCAGAATATCTTTAGGCCCTATCTTGATGACTTCATACTCGTCTTCTTTGACAATACCCTAGTCTACTCCAAACAGGAAGAAGATCATGAACCCCAGCTTCGCATTGTCCTTGAGACAATGAGGGCACACAAGCTTTATGCTAAAAAGAAAAAGTGTGCATTTTTCAAGTGACAGATTGAATATCTGGGATTCATTGTATCAGCGGAAGGAATCTCAGTGGATCCGGCCAAGGTCAAAGACATTCTGGAGTGGCCAACACCAACAACTGTCAAAGAAAAATACGTAGTTTTCTTGGATTGACAGGATGGTATAAGGTCTTTATCAAAAACTATGCCTTGATTGCAGCGCCTCTGACAGATCTACTGAAGAAGTAAACATCAATTGTATGGTCAACTACTGAACAATCTAGCTTTGATAAACTAAAGCAAAGCTTGGTATTAGCACCTATCCTGAAACTTCCGGACCTTGGTAAGGAGTTTGAAGTGATAACTGATGCTAGCACACTTGCCTTAGGATGTGTGCTTATGCAAGAAGGTCATCCTGTAGCACACTCTTCAAGGAAACTAAAGAGCCATGAAAGGAATTCTGCTACCCATGATCTGGAGCTGTTAGTTGTCATCCATGCTCTGAAGATTTGGAGACATTACTTGCTAGGTAACAAGTTTACCTTAGTGATGGATCATAAAAGTCTTAAATGGATCCTGAATGAGCTCAATATGAGGCAACGGCGATGGATTGAAGTGCTCGAAGATTATGATTTTGAAATCAAATACCGGCCTGGAAAGGAGAATATAGTTGTCGATGCACTTAGTCGCAAGGCATTTTTGAATTCTTTGATTTTACAAGATCCATCAACAGCCAGATCTCTAGCCACAAAGGTATCCATGCCAAACAACCCAATACTTGAGCTAGCTAGAGAAGAGGCATGCCATGATCCAACCTATCAGAATTTGCTAAGGGAAATCCCCATCAAGGATCAAGACCCGAAGCTACATGCAAAGTATCAAGAATTCTCTAGCAATAGTGGACTTGTCTACTATAGAACAAGATTATGTATACTGGCAAGCCAGTCACTCAAACAAAAGATACTTTGGGAAGTCCATGACTCACCTTTTTCTGGACATCCTGGCTATGCCAAGACCCTCAATGCAGTCAGAAAAACCTATTATTAGGAGAGGCTTAAAGGTGACGTTCTCAAATATTTCACTGAATGTTTGTCTTGCCAACGCATTAAGGCCGAACATGTCAAAATGCCAGGGAAGTTGCAACCACTTGACATTCCCCAAATGAAATGGGAATTCATTATTATGGATTTTGTTGTTGGCCTACCCCAAGTTCAAGGAGGATACAACTCCATTATGGTTGTGGTTGATATGCTCACCAAGGTTGCACATCTTATTCCTGTTAAGACAAACTATAAAGCCTCAGACATCGCAAGGTTATTCATCAAGGAGATATTCAAACTACATGGGTTACCCAGAAGAATCATCAGTGATCATGACTCTCTCTTCACATCACACTTCTGGAGAGCCATATTCGAGGCCATTGGGACTCAACTCTGTTTCAGTACAGCTTACCATCCCCAAACCGATGGTCAAACGGAGCGAGTCAACCAAGTCATTGAAGATATGCTTAGGGCACACTGTTGCCGCGAACCCAATAAGTGGATTCAATACTTGCCACTGGTTAAGTTTGCCTACAATGCTTCCTTCCAACAAAGCATTCAGATGACCCCTTTTCAAGCATTCTATGGGCATGACTGTCGTAGTCCTTTAAACTTTTCAGATCCGACCTTAAGGATTGAAGCTTCAAAGCATATGCTGGAAGATATGGATGACCAAATCAAGTCAATAAGACAGGACATCCAAGCTGCCAAGGACAGACAGAAGGCTTACACGGACTTGAAATGTCAAGATAGATCTTTCGTTGAAGGTGACATGGTCTTCATTCGCGTACGACCAAAGAAGAGTTCCCTATCCTTAGGTGAATGCAAGAAGCTAAGTCCAAGGTATTGTGGACCCTGCAAGATCCTCAAGTGCCTAGGGCCTAATTCTTATAGACTGCAACTCCCTAAGAAGCTAAAGGTTCATAATGTATTCCATATCAGTCTATTAAAAAAGTATGTACCTAACCCTAGTCGCGTGCTTGATTATCAAAAAAATTGTAATGCCTAGCCAAGGAGTCCTTGAGCTACGGCCTGACAGGATCTTAGATGTTAGGGAGAGACATTTGAGATCCAGGACCTTGAGAGAATACCTTGTCCAGTGGAAAGATTATCCCGAAGAGGATGCCACTTGGATGGATGAAAGTACTCTCAACCAACAATACCCCCAGTTCTTCTTGAGATGAGGACATCTTGATTCCTCTAAGTGGGAGAGAATGTAATATTTATGCATGAAATATTAATGACTTTTGATCCTACATGCCCCGTGCAAGAGTAGTCTAAAATAATCTCCCCGGGACTAGAAGAACCCTGGGCTAAATGCTCCACCCTCGCACGTTAATAAACCCCAACCGCGTTGTGCAAATGAGGCCGAGGCTAAAAATCCATAGGCCGCACGGCAACACTCTCCAAAAAGGGAAAAAGGGGATAATGGTTAAAATTGAGGCAAATTTTTTTATTAATAACCCCTCCCCCTCAGCCGATGCATGGCAGGGGAGAGGAGTGTGAGAGGGAGTGGAGCTAAGTGGAGGAGAGAGGAGCATGGGAGGGGAGCATGCCACTAGCCACGTGTGTGGCTATCTCCCCCCCCTAGCCCTATAAAACCACACCCTCCCCAAGCTTGAGGGAGGAAAGAAGACAGAGAGGAATGTGGAGCCCCTGTGCTACCTACCATCGCTGCCGTGTTGCCGTGGAGAGCCGCCACGCTATCGCACTACTGCCGCCTGCCCCATACCATCACCATCATCATAATCGTCGTCATATTCCTCCCTTTCCAATCATCCCCCCCCCCCCCCCCATGTCATTCTGTTCTGACCAAGAAGTGTAGAAGCTTCTAAAATTAGGCTTCCATAAGCCTGGTTCCCTCATGTGTTCTCGGGTTTCTTTAAAAACCACGACTGTAAGGTCGTGTCTTGCGCGAAGGAGAAGATATCGGCCAGAAGGAATTCGTAATGCATAAAGAACCCAAGAGGAGTTGCTGAACTGGAATTTGACTCATCAATGGCTCCCAAGAAAATGGCGAGAGGTGCACACGTAGGAGCTTCTACTCCGAGTTTGCATGTGGATAACACCCCGAACCTCAATGCCCAGGTTCTTAGAAATTGATTTCGCATGGAAAGAATGCACTTAAGAATGTCTTTAATACACGTAGTTGAGTTAAATACATTTGGAAATTTGAAACACAATTATCCATTCGTTTACAAAGTTAGTGCATGTCATGCCTTTGAAAAATGCTTGCACTTCCAAGTTGCAATCTCCTTGAATGTATAATGCATAAATCAGAAGAGGGATCGTGCTAGGAAGGATAGAGTTTGTCACATGTTGCACTTATGATTTAAATCCATGGACGTGATTCGTATAAAGGTTAATCTTAGATGCCATTGAATATTGTCCAAAGAATTGCATTGCATGAAAAGGAAACCATGAACTTACCTGTTGCATGCGAGGATGCTTGCATTTTTAAGTCAGGTTAAATGCTGTAGGACGGATTAAGTCAATAAATAGTCCTATGACATTCACTCATGCATGAACATCTTTATCAAAGTTGTTTAGAAAAAGATGCATTTCATATTAAATCATGAATTCAATGCATTGGACAAAGGGTTTATAGGTATAGTTCTTGTTGAAACTCAACATAGGTTTCTATACGAGTTAGCTCTAAATTGTCAATCTTTATAAAGTAGGCAAAGAAAAGAAATGGTCATTGTAAATCTCATAGTTGCATAGAAGGGAAAAGTCCATGAACCGCATATTTGCATGGAATGTTGCACTTTGAAATTATTTACATCTTTTTAGGAAAAAGTATTGGCACCCCTAGGAAGAGATCACCTCTTGTTGTAAGACCATTAGATCGATTAGGTAATTTGCTTGTAAAGGTGTAACTCAAGCGATGATCACCTCAATGCGCTAGGTAGAGTTAAGCCGCGTTAAAATTTTGCCTAGTATCGCACTCGGCAAACCAACTTAATATTTTCAATCCTAAAGGTCCCTTAGGGTTAATTGGACGCCCATACAATAACGATCTAAGGTATTTAACCTAGGGTAAATTGGCCTAATACTAGACTTCTGATTGAGTTTAGAAACCTTAGGGCCAAACGTTGTCGGCCTAGTCTTACGGTTGGGTTGGGTCAAGAAGACATCCCAAACCCTACATCTTGACCAAATGTATTTCTTGACCAAGGAACGTTGTTTGATGGGAGAAATGATCCCGCAAGTCAGATGCGACTCCTATGCAACAAGTTGCAATGTCGCATGGATTTGTGTTTAAATCACAAGATAGATTTGCCACTCCTTGGAACAAGGTTGGTAGGTTCTAAGTACAAGTCTAATTTGCAAGAGGATGAGTAGACATCCTACTACATCACCCTTCTTTGGACCGATTTTCCAAGTTAGGGAAGTTATGTATTGCCTAGCAAGCAATGGACCAATCAAGTTGGGGCGACGAGGTTGCCCAGGATTTACTGTCTTAATTTAAGGAAGCTAAGGTGTTGGTTAATTTGGTTTAATAGAGTATAAACCCTAACCCAAGGATAAAATGGTAAACAAGCGACAAAACCCTTGGGGATCGTGCCAAGTCACAAATTGTTCCCAGATCAAATGTTGGATGCATTCGGAAAGAAGGATTCACACCTTAATAGGTGGCCAAACAAACAACCACTGGATTGATTGTGTTTGTACAGTTAGGAGCATTGTTTGTACTTCTTTGCTCAATGAACTAAAGCTGGAAAAATAATTAATGCTTCAGGTTGAAGGTCTGGAGGGAGAGGCAGCATCAATTACCCCCGACTGTCTGCCTAACCCTATCCAAGGGGGTTGTTAGCCGCGTCGGGTACGTGGACCAAACCACCATGAGAGGTCTCTCCGTGGGTGCTACTTGGAGCAAGAGGATGCTTGGGTGCCAGGGGGCTCTGGCCGTAAATCCCTTGCCTCCAGGTCCTGCACAAGAGGCCAACGTGACTTGAGATTTGATCTCGAGGCCTGCATACTAGTCTACGAGCGGAAACTTGGATTAGTAATCCCTGAGGATTGTTGGATTGCCTTCGGGCGGATTATGGATTAGCCTTCGGGCTGGATTATGGAATTCGCCTTCGGGCTGGATTTATATTATGTATTCAAAGACTGATAAATAAGATCAATTGTTGAAAAGGAACTTGTTTGACATTGTTTTTCTATGTCAGTGCTTACGTTACATGAAGGAACCGGTGAATAAATTGCTAATTAAGGAAGTTGTTTTTGCGTGTCAAAATAAATGTGATAGGTAATTAGATAACTAAAACAACCCTGAGGAAAGTGTGGTGGATGTGACCATGGGTCCGTCCTACAAATGGGTGGTCCCGGTTGGCTGGGAACTTTTCTCGAAGGAAATTGACAGCAAAGAATGATGACTTATAATCTAAGATACTAGAGTCCCGATTTATGCTATTTTAAGGGAACGGAATTGGACTATGCCTTACGGGCAGAGAGATCGAGCTTTGCATCCCTCTCGTTTCCCATTCTCCTTGAACCAAGTGCAGCATGAATCCGCTTTGACCCTGACGTTTCTGCGTAAAGTAGGGTTCGACGCTAGCTACCGTTCCAGGAATTTGGCCACTAGGAAAGCCCTGATTCAGGTCGGTCCTAAGTGGGAACAGCCGGAATGCTTCCGCTTCATGGCAGACTCAAGAAGTCCTAGATCGCAAACCCCATGACACTCCGTGGGAGTACCGAGCGGCGCTTTCTGGACTTTCTTTCCGATGGGCTACTAAGATGTTTCCCACAAGTGAATAGGTGGGAGCGTTACAATAATCCTCTCCTCCATGCTCCATATTTAAAACAACTAAAGAAACCAAGAAGGGAATGGTAGCATTTTCCAAAAGATTAGAGCAGATAATTTCAAGTGGTCTCACACTTTATTTGATTTGCCATTCTTAGTAGAAATGGAGATTATTCCCAATCCACTAATTTCAATTCCTTGTAGGTTGCCAATGTGATACTGTTGACATCGAATGTGTTGTTGAGTAGGACATTTTGGATAATTCTATCCTTGCACCAATCTGCCCTGTTGGTGCTGAACTTGCTACTGCTCCACATGGGCTGAAAAGGGGGTAATGGGGGGCTCAAGAAGGGCCTATCAAAGGCCTACGACAAGCCTCTTTGAGCCTTGATAGGTGTAAGGCACAATATGAGGAGAATAAGCTTCAAGGGTTTGAAGCCATGGCTGCCCTTGCTGTTTGCAACCTGTAGACTGAAATAAAACCCTGAAAGAATGATCAAATACCTCAATATCAATGCCTTGAAGGTGCCTCAATAGGCCTGGAAGGTGCTCGGGAAGCAGGGGAGTGACGGGAGCTCGAGGAGATCGGATATGGCTGCCGGGATGGAGATCCAATGTATGAAGGGAGTCGATGCGAAGGTAGAGAAGCACCGAGTCGAGCTCGAGCAAGAGGAAGCCAAGCTCTGATACCAGTTGAAAGGTGAGAAGGATCGAAGCTTGCACACGACAAGAAATGGGAACTCCAACAGTCACAATGTGTGACCGGGCCTTCCTTTATTTACTAGTCACTAAAAAATGAATGTAAAGAATAAAGTGACGTGACAGGCGCCCGCCACATGTAGTGTGCAATGGCGGGTACTGTCAGTGTAGTAATACATAGGGCGGCACGACGGAGGCACCTTTACCCCAACAGTAATACCTGAACCAACGAGGTTCGTACCTCCCACTTCTAGCTATACTATGAAGAGTGCATCATAGCGCCATTTCCATGCATTCCTTTTAGGGATTTATCATCCCAACAATCTTTTTTCTATGGAAGATTCTTCCTTGCACTTGAACTTCCCGATCATCTTCTGTGTTGAATGTCCAGACCAGAACTCAATGGCATGTATTTTATCATAGCTTATTCCTCTCCTCCATCTGACCACTTGGTGGTGGACTCTCTCTTGTTTTGTCCATGAAGGATGTGTGGGTTTTAATGCTACTTCCTTGTAAGCTTTTTTGGGCCAAGTTACTATATTGACATCTGGCTCTAGTTGCTCCTCAATTTCCATTATCTTTGCTATGAGTATGGATGTTGAGCCTTGCCCTTGCCATCTCTCGGCATCATGTGCATGGGGTTGGGGACACTCCAATCTCTAGTGTCCTTCCTACATACACAAAAAATAGTGTTTAGAAAATGGCTACAACCTTTTCCTTTCCTACCATGTATGTTGTGGCCACTGCCGAGTTGCTGATACTCTTGATTTGTGTATATTATTATGGGTGTGTAACGTGCCCGCTTCTCCAATCGGGAGACATGTCTTAGCAGTCCATCGAGAGATATATCTAGAAGACGCCGCCTGGTACTCCCAAGGAATGACATGGGGTTTGCCAACTAGGGTCTCTTAAGTCTGGCCCACAACAGAACTTATCTGGCCGTTCCCACTAGGATCGACCTGAAGTCTGACTTTTCCTAACATTTCTCATTAACATTTCCTTTGAGGAAAGCTCTCGGCTAACGGAGACCACCCTTCTGTAGGATAGACCCATCAATCACATCCACCACGCTTCCCTCGAGGGTTGTTTTAGTTATCTAATTACCTATCACATTATGTTTGACATATAAACGCAGTTTCCTTAATTAACCCGTTAATCACAGGTTTCTTTACGTAATTTAGGTCACAAACATGAAGACAAGATAAAACAAGATCAAACACTTCCTTAACTTATCTTTGGATTTAACTGTGTCTCCTGCCCATACAGCAGAATTAAGTGTTCCTTTTTGCCTCCGCAGAAAAATCCTTCCATCTTTCGGCAATAAAACCCGAAGGTTTATCCTTCCAAGATTCTGCCTTGTAACTAGTATCAAGGCCTCGAGATCCCATCTCGAGTCACGTAGAATACTTGTGTAGGGCTCGGAGGCATTGGGATTTACGATTAGAGCCCCCATTGGTACGCAAGCGTCCTCCTACACCAAGTAATTTCCACGAAGAGACCTCTTGAGGCGGGTTCGGTCCACATTCGCGGCACGGATTCACAACCCCCTTGGTTAGGGTTTGGCGGTTCACGGGGGGTAGCTAGCGCCATCCTTCCTTAATTATCCCTTTAGAAAATCAACCATAGTCGAAGCACCCAGCTTTAAAAAAAGCACTAGGGAAAGCATCCCTTTTGTTTCCATGGCAATCAGTCATCTCAGACCCTGCCATGCAATCATCAAACACACCCCACTTGGGTTAACATCCAAAACCACATTAACAAACAATTGAATGCACACCCTCTTGCTTCAAGGCATCACAATCCCATTGCGTGTACAATCAGAATTAACTTGGATGTATCAAAACACTTGCTCAAGGGACTTACAACCTTTTCAAACAACCAAGCATAACTTGGGTCAACAATCCATTTAGGGTTAGATCACCAGCCTCAATTAAGCTAGGAGCGTATCCATTTGCAATAGTCCATAGTATTATTGATTAAACAATTTGCAGGCAATTATACTTATTCCTAATGCACTAGATCTCATGAAGGTCCACGTTTCTATCCATTGGAAACTATCATTTCATGTGTTTCTTTTAGTCATGATCGCGAAGCATGAATTATAAACAACTATTCATGCACTGAACTGGTTTAAAAGCTATTATTTTATGTGAAATAATGCAAAAACCTTATCATTTTATGTGTGCAAAATCTATCATTTCATGCATATAATTTTATGCGAACTCCATACTCTATCATTTCGAGTATGCAACCTAGCGCCTAAGACTCGTCCGTGTTCCATGCTCGTAGCTAACCCCTTCATTTCTTTCATGAGAAATAAAACATAATTAATTACAAAGCTTAAAGAACCTGGGTTTGATTTGTGATCGTAGGGGCATTCGTCACGTTGGTCGCTCCGCTTGCCTCTCCCGCATTACCAGTACCAATGGTAGCTTTGGCACCTACCCTTCCCGTGACTTTCTTCTTGAGAGCCATTTTCCCCGCGGAGATTGGATAGTCCGGACCTCGACGGATTTTAGGACAATAGGATCGGGTAGGAAGGGTTGTTAGATGGGGGTCCTTCGCCAAAGGGGTGGCTTCACGAATGTGATTCCTGGAGGCTACACACCAACTCTCACTCCTTCTCTTTCTTTTTCTCTCTCCTCTTCTTCTCTCTCTTCTCTCTTCCTCTTATCTTCTCTTCTTCTCTCTCTCTCTCCTCTTCTTCTTCTACTTCTTCTCTTCTTCTTCTCCTTCTCTCTCTCTCCTCTTTCTCCCCTAAAGGGGGGTTCCACGGGGGCGCAGCTTTGCTGGTAGAAAAGGGGGGAAGGTTTCTCTCTAGGAGGGAGGGGGGAGAGAGTTTTCCTAACGAAAGCCCAGGGGGGCATGATCACTAGGGGGGACTTCTGTCTGACGTCGCGAGGAGGGGGCGCAACGTCGTTGGACGAGGGAGGAGGGAAGCTTTATAAGGAGGGAGGGGGAGTGGCAAGGCGGTGCCACCCGCCACCTGGGGGCTGCATGCCCCCCCATCTCCCACACTTCACTCCCTCTCTCTCTCTCTCTCTCTCTCTCTCTCTCTCTCTCTCTCTCTCTCTCTCTCTCTCTCTCTCTCTCTCTCCATGCACACGGCAGGGGGAGAGAGAGGGAGAGATTTAAAAAAATTGAAAAATTTTAAAGGGGGGAGTTCCTATGGGGGGGATGTTATAGGGTGTATGCACCTAATCAATTGACATGGGATTCCATGGGCTAGACTAGGATGCTCCAGTATCTTACCATCCTTTGAGAGGCAAACCATCTATGATAGTGGCCATTGTACTGAGTGTTATGAGTGGCCATATTATAAATGTCGCACCATTGTTAATTCAAGCCGTAAACATGGCCCAGATTATTGCATTGTGGACACCGGAGATTCTTTGCCTCGTTTTTTTTTAGTGCCCTTTGAGGGTTTCTTTCCCTTTTCTTTCTTCTTGGACTTGCTAGGCCTTTTCTTCTCCTCATCCTTGAATTCATCTTCCTGATGGTAGTCTCTACCTCCAAATCCAAACCAAAGTATGAAACACTAATGTTGTCATCTTGGACCTTTCGAGCCAACTTTGTGGGTTTTTTGCCTTTTCCAAATTTTCTTTGGACAGGAATTGTTCCAATGTAAGACATTTCTTATAAAAGGGATCTATACTATTGCTAGACAACTCATCAAAGGTAAAAGCTTTCTAGATTGGCTTATTGAAGCCTTGGACATATAGGGTGTTTAACATTTCATCCCAAGGTTGGGCGTTTAGGTTAGTTCTACTCTCGTTCTACTTTTTAGGATTGTGAACTTGGCCACGTAAGCCTGGGCCGATCTATCTCCTTGCTTTAGGCTGTAGAAGCTTCAATGCATCTGTTTGGTCAGGTCCTAATGAAATCAATACAACATTCCTAGTGGGGCATTCATTTTCTACCACTAGTCATGTTGTGGCCTTTTTTCACATTGAAGATTCAAATACAAAGACTTTATGAGGCTCATTAACCTGACTAGGGATGTTGACCATGTAAGATATATCAAACTAGTGGATCAACGCATCCAAATCCTCATGAGAATATCCAAAGAACTTTGGGAATGGGATGTTGGTATGGTGGGCCATTCTATTAAGAATTGAAAATCGGGAAGAGGTATAGGTGGAATAACAACTAGATGAGAAAGGCCAAAGAAATGACCCACTAGCTTCAATGAAGTAGTAGGGGCAATTGGCAAGAGTGAAAATTCACTTTCCTAGTAGTGGAGCACAATCGGGACTTTCATTGCAACTAAGTGTTGGGGGTAAAGGCGCCTCCACCTAGCCGCCCGTGTATTACTACACTGACAATCACCGCCACTGCACACTGCAGGTGGTGGGCACCCATCACCGTCACTTTATTCTTTATTCTTTTAGTGACAGTTTGAATAAAGGAAGGCCCAGTCACACATTGTGACTGCTGGAGTTCCCATTTCTTGTCTCTCTCTTTCTTGCTCTTGCTCTCCCGCCATAGCTCTCGAGTGCAAACTTCAATCCTTCTCACCTTTCAATTGGTATCAGAGCATGGCTTCCCAACTCTTAAGCTTGGCTCGTGGCATTCTCAACTTCCCATCGACTCCCCACTCGCATTGGGTCTCCTTCCTGGCAGCCATAGCTCATTCTCTTGAGCTCCCGTCACTCCCCGGCTTCCCCAGCTTCTTCCCGGCCTATTCAGGCACCATCAGGGCATTGACATTGAGGTATTGCTTCATTATTTTAGAGTTTTACTTCAGTCCACATGTCTAGGTAAATAGGGTTTTCATAGGTTGTGGGTAGCCATAGCTCACACCTCTTGGAGCTTCCTTCACCTGGATCTTGCTTCTAGCCTATCAAGGCTTGCTGAGGCTTGGTGTAGGCCTTCTTTGACCCCCATTTGTGCCCCCTTTGGGCCCTATTGTTGACATATGGGACAGCAGACCCCGCCCAGCTAGCTCATGTTTTTTTTGCACCTGTTTCAAAATCTGGCCCAAAAATCACTCGTTTTGTCATATCTCGGGTATTCGGAACCCAATTCAGGCAAGGTAAGAGTCTAAGTTGGGGTTTTGGCATGTCTGGACGCAATGGTGATGTCAGATTTGCCAAATTCTGATGACAAAATATTCTACAACAAATTTCAGGTCTGAGATAGCATGTATTTGTATGCCTATGGCTCATGTGATGCTTCTACTGATGTCTATTGATACCGAATCACTTGTGGATGTTATGTCTCTTATGTGAGACTCATTTGGAGCTGATTTAGCTCAGCCATTGACTATTTTGAACAATCCCAGATCTGTCCCAAAATAGGACAGCCACTTGTTACTTCAATTTTATGCTTACAGGTCTTGGCATTTGATGCCCGATTATGCACGGTTGGTGCCTATACATGCGGGAATGTATGCCTATGGTTTGCTTATGGATTTGAACTTGGACTGAGCACTGATTTTCTCATTTTACAGAGGTTATATGCTGCTAGAAACTTCAGCGTTGAAGCTATTTATGCTACATTTGGGTTCTGCCTATTGGTCACGGGGTGCTCCCGGCTACTCGGTATGATGTCATGATGTATTTGGACTATGCCACATGTCTTGTTTATGCTCCAGAATGCTTTTGAGCTGAGATTAGAGCTTGATTTGGGTTTGACTGTCACTTCTTTGCAGCTGGCATTTCATCTATGACATGGTTTATGCCTAGACTACCTAGTACGGGTTATGATGTCTTGGTGAATGCTTTATGATTTGGTTGTGGATGGCAGTTTTTTGAGCTCATCTCAACATTCATTTGAGTATTCCCTTGAGCAGTTGGACATTGACTTGGATTTTTCCATTACGACTTGGCTTTTTCCATTACGACCTTGGACGCTATTGAGGCATTGTCTTGGTTACCTATCTTTGGTACTTTGACTTGATTTGCTTGAGCTGTTGAGCTCGTTTATCCGCCTTTTGAGCCAGTGGGAGCATCTTATATGCTTGACCGACATTGAGCAGGAGGTTTATGCTATTTTGAGCATTTTGCAGATACTTGAGACTTTAGGATCTCTTACACTTAAATGTTGCATGGTTCATGCACTGATATCTTGGAGTTGCTTTTGACCTGAGCTTGGGCTTTGCACTCTTGTGAGCATACACCTACTAGTGTCAAGTCTTGCCAGTGTTATGTATACTTTGCCCTATTGTCCAAGGGGTATGCCTACTCACTGACGGATGCTTTGATGACATGTTTGGGTGTTTGCTCAGGGTCTTGATGACTGTTTGGTGGCTGATTTATGCCTGTTTATGGCTGGTCATGTCTTGGCTGTCATTTCTTGACTTGATGCAGTGATTTGGTCCGCAATTGCCTCTCACAGTACCTTGATGTCATTTATTGCAACAAGCATATAACTCCAGACTGACATGGATTTTTTATGCTAAAATATTCTAAAATGTACTTTCACTAGTACTTGGTGGGCAGCAGCTTTGGTTACACTTTTCTCACCATTTTCTCTCAATTTTGGTGATTTTTTTGTCATTTTCTGCAATAAACATCAAGCAGTTTTGAACTGTCTACAGTCTTCCAGCCTGCATTATGGTGAGTTCATCCACTGATCATGCTTTTTTTTACACCACTAAGCTTGATGGTACAAATTACTCTTATTGAAAGAGCCAGATTTGGCAGGTGTTGGTGCAGAAATCGCAAATCAAACCTTTGAGGTTGGTTGGGCATCCGCCTGCAACTATGCCAGATGAGGAATGGCTTGAGCTTAATGAGTTATGCAAGTCCACTATTGTATTATCTCTCAAAGAACAGGTTCATTACAATGTATTTGAGGAAGAACAGGGTGCATGGCAGTTGTGGGATAAAATCAAGAATCTCTATGACAAAAAAAGTCCAGCGAGTCAGATGTATTGATTGAAGCAGCTTATGGATCTGTGCTTGAAGGAGAATGTGACTATGTCTTCTCACTTGAGCCAGTTCCATGATATACTCAACAACTTGACTTCGCAGGACATTACTTTTGCAGAGGATGTCACTCCTCTTTTCTTGCTTGCTACTCTTAATGAGTCATGGGATGTATTCCGCACTACATTATGTGCCTCTACTGCCACCTTGAAATTATCTGATGTTGAGAGTGCTCTTCTGCAGGGATGCCTCTCGTGTATCGCATGCTATGATAGTTAGAGGCAGGAATGATGGATATGGAAAGCATGGCAGTGGCAGTGGCAGTGGCAGTGGCCGTGGACATGATTCTCAAAAATCTCGGTCCAAGTCTCATGGGAAGTCACATAGCAAATCTCGTGGCAGGAATACAGATGTTACTTGTCACCATTGTGGGAAAAAGGGCCATATTAGGCCACAATGCCATGAACTGCGCAATGAAAGGTGCAAATATAAGAGGAAAGACAAAGTGTAGGATAAGTCTTCTGATCGCAGCATAGTGCTTGCAAAGTCTAGTGTTAAAATTGAATAGATCAATGTTATGCAGCCTGAGGATGTTGATGATGATTATATCCTTGCAGTTTCTTCTAGTGCTTCACAGATGACAGAGGTACACTCTATGTATACACAGTGTTGGTTGGTTGAGAACCAATCTGGTTATAGGCTAAAATGCCTAAGGACAGATAATGGGGGTGAGTGTGTCTCACGTGCTTTTGAGTAGTTATGTGATGAGAGGGGTATTAAGCATCAGTTGACCGCCCCCTACACCCCCCCAGAATGGTTTGGCTGAGCGGATGAATAGAACCATCCAGGAGCGTGTACGTAATATGCTTAGCCACGCAGGCCTACCACAGAGCTTTTGGGATGAGGTAGTTAGTACAGCTGTGCATATCATAAACAGATCACCTTCTAGCGGTTTGGATTTCCAGGTTTCCGAGGAGGTATGGACTGGAAAACCTCCCTCTTATGCACATCTCCGTGTCTTTGGATGTGAGGCATTTTGCCATGTGCCCAGGGACAAGAGAAGTAAGCTAGATCCTAAGAGTGTCAAATGCATTTTCCTTGGTTATGGGGATGTAGGCAAGATGGGTTACCATCTATGGGATCCATAGGCCTAGAAAGTCATCCACAGTCATGATGTAGTCTTCCATGAAGACAAGATGTATCAGCAACTTGAGAGAGTTGTTGAGATCTGTAGGTCATATTTCAGGAGGAGCTTAGAGCTCCCGCACAGCCAGTTGGATAGCCTACAGCTGCAGCAGATACTCATGGTCAGGGTGTTGGACACGCAGCTGGGCAGGTAGCAGAGCGGTCTACTAGAGATAGACGTCCACCTGATAGATTTCAGCCCTCGATGCATTATGTCTTGGTTACAGATGCAAGAGAGCCTTTCACCTATGATGAGGCTATGCGCAGGGGTGATAGTCACTTCTAAGAGAGGGCTATGCAGTCTGAGATAGACTCCTTGCAGAATGAGACTTGTGATTTAGTTTTCTTGCCTGAGGGCAAGAAGGCTTTGCCATGCAAGTGGGTGTACAAGCTGAAAAGTACCCCTAGATACCCCAAGCCGGCATACAAGGCTAGATTGGTAGCAAAGGATTTTAAGTAGGAGCATGGTGTGGATTTGATGAGGTCTTTTCTCCTGTGGTTAAGATGACCACCCTACGCTTAGTCTTGGCTTTGGTTGCTCAGCTTGACTTGGATCTATGCCAGATGGATGTCAAGACGGCTTTCTTACATGGGGACTTGCATGATGAGATTTATATGGAGCAGTCTAAGGGCTTTGCAGAACCTGGCAGGGAGCACCTAGTGTGCAAATTGAAGAAAAGTCTTTATGGCTTGAAGTAGGCACTTAGGGAGTGGTATCATAATTTTGATGCCTTTATGCAATCAGAGGGCTACAGCAGGGGTACTATGGATCCCCGTGTCTTTACACAAAGAAAGCCGGTGATGGTTCTTTATTGATTTCGATACTCTATGTGGATGATATGTTGATAGCATGGAAAGCTCATGATGAGCTAGATGCTCTTAAGGCTCAGCTCAAGAAGAGCTTTGAGATGAAAGATCTCGGACAAGCCACTCACATACTTGCTATGCGCATTAGATGTGACAGGCATCAGGGACTCCTCTACTTGTCACAGAGGGAGTACATTCATAAAGTCCTTGAGCGCTTCCACATGCAAGACGTAAAGCCTATTGGCTGTCCATTGCCTTCTTATGTGAAGGTATCACAGGCTGATTGTCTGCAGACAAATGAGCAGAGGGCCGAGATGGCCAATATTCCCTATGCATCTGCAGTGGGCAGTCTTATGCATGCCATGATAGCTACTCGTCCAGATATTGCCTTTGCAGTTGGTGTTGTGGCACGCTATATGGCTACACCTGGCAAGAAGCATTGGGATGTCGTGAAGGGTATCATGAGGTACCTAAACGGCACTGCAGATATGTACATATGCTATGGCAGCTAGGATACAGGAGTCGTGGGGTACACTGACTCTGATTATGCAGGACATGCAGATAGTAGGAAGTCCGCTTCCGGCTATGTATTCACCTATGCTGGAGGTGTTGTTTCTTAGATGTCTAGGGTGCAGAAATGCACGGCCCTTTCTACTACAGAGGCCGAGTATGTTGCAGCCACTGAGGCTTGCAAGGAGGCCATTTGGTTGGGTCGTTTGGTTCCTGACCTTGGTATTGATGCTATCCCTACATTGCATTCGTATTCTATGAGTGCTATTCAGTTAGCCAAGAATCCAATCTTCCATGCAAAGACGAAACACATTGAGGTGAGGTATCACTTTATACATGGGGTCATTGAGGACAAGTCTGTTGATCTTGTCAAGATCTGGACTGACCAGAATCCTGCAGATCTTCTCACTTAAAGCCTCTCTACAAAGCACTTTGCCTTCCACAAGAGGTTGATGGGCATGGGATGTGATGACGTCTTTCCTCATCCTATTGTACATGTGTACATGTTGTACTGTCTTTTTCTTTTTTTTCTTTTCACTCCTCACTAGGGCAGATTCACCTTTAAGTGGGAGGTTGTTGGGGGTAAAGGCACCTCCACCTAGCCACCCGTGTATTACTACACTGACAGTCACTGCCACTGCACACTGCAGGTGGCGGGCGCTCATCACCGTCACTTTATTCTTTATTATTTTAGTGATAGTTTGAATAAAGGAAGGCCCGATCACACATTGTGACTGTTGGAGTTCCCATTTCTTGTCTCTCTCTTTCTTGCTCTTGCTCTCTCGCTATAGCTCTCGAGTGCAAGCTTCGATCCTTCTCACCTTTCACTAAGAGGACTGGTGTGCATGGGACGTATCATCACTGAGCATAGAACGAGCCGCAGGAGATGGTGCCATTTAGCGATGTTTAACCCTAGACCACTGTGCTTGGCCAAGAGGTAGAATTGCATTGGATGGATCTTGCAAATTCATATGCATTCGGCCTAGTGCATGGAGGATTATTGATTGTGATCACCTTGTGCAATGAGTTTTGAGCATCACGTCATGGTGTAGAGTGTGGTCATACTCAAAACTAACACAGGTGGACACTAACATCCTAACATATTGTTAGCGTCCAAGGTGCAGAGATAAACATAGCCAACAAAACAATATGGAGATAGAGAGGATGTACTCAAACAAGAATTTCAAAGTGCATATTGATATTTAAATTCAATACAATGGTCTCAGCAAAGACAAGGGGCTAATAGTATACAAATACTCACGAACTACATTTGATGAATAGCATAACTTGATGCAGTAATACAATAGGGAATGGAAGTACTACTACCAACTATCATGACTCAGGACATATAGAGGGACCAACTTTGCTACTGCCATAGCATACAGGATACTAGTAAAAGAATGGGTTGGCTGACCCAATAAACAAACCAAAGCGTGGACTGATGACTCATGCTTGGGAAACCCTTTTCCTTTTATAGCTTACTACCTACAATATTCTCTCTACCCTCATGATGTGCCAATGGCAATAACTTCTATTGCATTTGTTTGCTCATCAATGCATCTCTAGCTGCCTTGCTTTAAATGCTGCTAACTACCACTACCCTTAATATATAATGATCAAATAGTCACTATAGCTCACAAAAAGGAAGATGCAAAAAAAACCTTCATCATTAAGGTTCTAAGGCTATCTTTTAGCCTTAGTAAGTCCTCATTACTTCTAAGACTTGTTTCCTTCTCTCATCATTTCAATTATCTCTCTCTCTTCCTCACGATCATCAATATTTTGTGATCTAGAACCTATGGGGGAGTTTATCTTTGTGTTGATGCGAGGATTTAACTCGATGGATAGTGAGAATATTTATCAATGATGGTGAGGATTAGCATTACATTTTTTATGATAAAATGGTGGCTCTCAATGATGAGAAAAGATGGAGAGAACAAAAGCTTTGTTGATGCATACAAGGATGTTGCTAGTGTTCACTCTAGTGGTGAAGATGATTAGTTTTATTTTGATGCATATGGGAGTGTTGCTAGTAAAGACATAATGATTATATTGATGGCATGAGGGATTATTTGTCCTATTGGAAAGCGCAATAATAAATTCAAATGGTGAGTGCCTTGTTGCATCATGTTAATAATACATATGAAAGCTTTTCTTCTTCCTTTATTTTGTCCCCCTTTCATGTACAAGCTACAAGATCGCATCCTCTCCTCCTTAGAGGAATTAGGATATCCTCATCTTGAGAAGAACTAAATGGTCATTATCCTCTATGGTAATCTTTTATTACATATTTTATTACATTGTAGGACCTAAGAGGGCTAGGACTCACCATGCTTCTATGGTTCTATATAAACACTCAAACCTCAAACCAGTACAACATATCCAAAGATAGTTTTATTGCAATACATTGTGGATCAATCATTATTAGAAGAGGACGGCCCATTATGAGTACAAGGCTTATTGCATTTTATAAAGATCTTTCTAGGGGTTAAATATTTGTCAAAAGTTATAATGGGCTCTAGGCCTTCATCAATATTTGATTCTTGAGGTAGACTAAATGTTAAAATTGTGTGGATTCTTTTTGCTACTAGTTTCACATCCTCACCATTTAATTCTAGCTAATCTGCTTGGATATACCCTATCTCATTGCGATGGAGACATTGGCAATTAGACATATCTTTTGGATGTGCACTATTTCATTTCATTTGTGGCACCTTTTTTCTTTGTCCTTTGAGTCATCATAGTCTGCCTCAGTGTCCATTAAGAGGTAATTATCTTCAAGAAGTGAGTTTCTACTTGTCTTGATGAAATTTTTCGCCCATATGAGGGTGTCTTTCAAGTCAATGAGCTTAAAGGACTCTAGGTGAGTGTCCAAGGGTTGATTCAATCTATGGTATAATTTAGTCATTGTACTTTTTGTCCTTTTAGTCAGTGCCATTGTCTACACACACAAGATTGTGTTTATGAATCCAAGATTCCATCTCGGAACCTAATTCTCTTGTGTGACAGTCATTGTCTCTAAGCCAATGTTATCATGAGTCCTCTCTTTCTCTACTATCCACCATAGCCATGCTCTAGATCCATGCATTCTAGCATGGTATCACAACCATGGTGAGCATGGCTAAGCTCATCAAACTCCTCCTTCAGCCCCTCTTCACCTTTGGTTAGCTCATGAGTTCATTTCTCACTCCAACTCCACTCTTTCCTTCATGGCAACATGATCTTTCCCAAGATTATAGGGTTTTGAAGCCTATTACCTAGGCTATCTCTAACTCAAATCTTTTCCATAATGGTCCACTCTATGAGCTATAATCAATGGAAAATTAGGTCCCTATCTAAAACCCTAAAAGGGAAGGCATAGTCAAGTTTCTTCAAGCTCATAAAACACTTCAATTGCACCTATACTGGAGTTCCTATTACTCTGATATGGGTTCTTACTTAGTTCCCAACAAAAATTTGGGCATCAAACCAGCAAGGAGGGGAAGATTTGCGAAGATTTGAAGGATTAAAGCAACAACAATCTAGTTCAACTAGTATCTCTTAATACTATTTATCACTACCATTGCTTGTGTCTCTTGACACAACCAAAGTAAACTCATTTTTGAGAATTTTCGTGTTGATTTACTGTTGTTCCAATAACTCCATCGTTGGCAAAGACTCTTCGATATGTCACTTCAAAGGAGTCAAGTTTCATACCTAGCAAACATGCATAAAGCTTATCCTGATGAAGAAGGACCTATGGGCCATCACTAGTGGACAAGAAAAGAAGCCCGAAGACGAAACTCTTGCAGCTACCCAATAGAAAAAAGATGACAAGGCTCAAGCCATCATAAAGTTGAACTGGATGATAGCTATATCCACCATGTGGATACCTGTGACACATCCCATGACACTTGGAAAAGTTTGGATACTATGTTTGGTGCATAGTCAAAGTCTTCAAAGTATGGTTTATTAATTGAATTCTTCAAACTAGACATGAAACCTAACACATCTCTTGCAACACATTTGAATTACATAGAAAGTCTCTTAACCCAGCTTGCAGGGATCAGCATTAAAATGGATGAAGATGTATGCATTGGTGTTTTGTTAAAAAGTCTACCTCCAGATTATGATAATGTCTCCACTACTTTATTCAACATGCCAAATCCTAAACTTGTTGGCATTCAAGATTCTTTGTTATAAGAAGAAAAGAATGTCAAAAATAAAGAAGAGCAAAGTACCTCTAAGGATGAACAAGTATCGTATATCAATAACAAATACAAAGGCAAAAAAGGACTAGCTAGTTTGTGATTTTTGCAAAAGGACTAGACATAGTGAAAAGTTCTGTCATGCCTGAAAAAGGTCTCAAAAGGCCTATCTTGCAACTATGAAGGAAGAAAAAGACCATGGACATGCAGAAGCAAAAGAAGAAGAAGGCCATCAAGAGTAGAAGGACAAGCCTCACCATTTCTTCTATTCACACTAATCTGATAGACTTTTTTGAAGACTTGGATAACCTTGCCCTGATGTTCCTTTTCATAAGCTTGTAAACTCCTCACGTAACCTAGCATTACAGCATTTGTACACTTTGTGAAGCCCCTATCACAGCCTTTGGATGTCCACCATGTTTTTGGTACCCACACTTAGCTTTGCTTGCGACAGGCTCTGGATGATTACCATATTTGCCCACACTTTGCAAGTAGTTGCTCACTAAAGCCTCTACACACTTTGTGTCTTTCTAATTGTGATTGAGGAGGGGTGTTGAGAATTAGGAGATCATACCCAGTTTAGCCTCTTTGTATATAGCAATTGGACCATGGGAAATGCAAGAAATCTAGGAGAAGGGACTAAATCCCATAAGCACACTGGTGAAAAGTACTACCTACCCAAAAGAATATAGAGCATTGTACTTGCATATCATTTGAATGCAATGTCATTGTACTTTTTGTCCTTTCAATCAATGTTATTGTCTACACACACAAGATTGTGTTTATGAGTCTAAGCTTCCATCTTGGAACCTAATTCACTTGTGTGACAATCATTGTTTATAAGTCAATGTTATCATGAGTCCTCTATTTCTCTTCCATCCACCATGGCCATGCTCTAGATCCATGCATTCTAATAGTGTTTTGTAGTGGCCATGGGCCACCTATTAGGTAGCGACTATAGGCAAGCATGGCATATTTTTGAAGTGTTACAAATTGAGAGAAATAGGCCTTTAGGCAAAATTCCAATTGGTGTAAGGTGAAAAACTTGTTCATCTTGATATAACAATAACAAGAAAATAAGTATCTTTGTCTTATAGCCCTCTTCATGTTTTCTCAACTTACAAGGGCTTCAATGGTAGTGTTGTCTAGGTACTGCTTTCACCACAAGCATGCCTCGCCTACTAGATGCAGCTTTAAATCATGCCCTTATTATCTACATTTGTTACTATGGCATTGACATAATCTTCTAGCTCTCAATCTAGAATTTAGCATCACTCTTTAGATTGGTCCCTTTTCCTCCATGATTCCAAGTAGCTTGATTTCCTTCAAGTTGAATTCTTTTTCTTGGAGCTTAGCATTCATGGTTGTAGAAGGTGCTTGGCAATCCAATATTGTATCATTTTGGATGTTTCTTTTAGGATGTCTTCAACTCTTTTGCTCTTGATCTTACAATTCAAAACATTAAGAAAACACCCATATAAAGTTTTTCTAACTTATTCATGTTGCTTGGCTTTGATACTGTGTGTAACATATGTATCAAATGCTCCCTTGATGGTATGTTTTCGATAGCCCCAGCTAAACCTAAGTGACATTCACCATCTAAAACTCACTTTTAATATCATGAACTTTGCTATCTAGGATGAGTCTACCTCGTAAGGGAATCTTCACTTGGCTTCCATGAGGATTGACCTAAAAATAAGGTTCCTAAATGATACTAAAATCATCTAACAATTTAAGTCATGGGTAGATGCTTGTGCAAATCAACGCGAGCCGAAATGGACTTGTGTTGCTTGGTTCAAAGAGGGTGAAAAATGAGGGGGAGCTAATGCATTAACCCCTCTTCCCATAAGACACTAGTCTCACTTAATCCCCTAAAATGACACAAGCTCAAATTTTAAATTAATCTTCCTGTGTTTCAACCCTTCCTACTTGCACATGTCCTATCATTTTGAGAAAAAACTCTTTGTCTATCAAAATCACCCTACCATAGGATGGATCCATCACTCCCACTTACCTTTTATGATGGAGTTTCTTAATTGTCTAATTACCTAATACATTTAATTGGACATACAAAATAACTTCTTTAATTATCTTGTTATACAAGGTTTATTTAGGTAATTTAGGCATACCCACAAAGACAATATCAAATAGCCTTTTGAAAATAACAGCAAAAATGTATTCAAATGTATTCTAGCCCATCATTCCCTCCCTTACACTAGGACCCATAACCAAAGCACCTAGTTACTCATGTCCAACTCTAGTGGACACAATCCATAGTCCACCCTTTATCTAGGATAGGATATTTCAATATCTAAAGACATTTGACCACATAGGCTTTCCATCTCTATCCTAGGCCCAATGTGGGTTGTCTAGAGCCTCCCTAACCTGCATGCTATTAGGAGCGAACTAACATTCCATGGTGGCCTCCTCACCACTTAACTCTCAACCAATGTATCGAATAGTGCCCATGTGGGTCTCTTTCCTTTACTAGTAACTTTTTCATGGTGTGACCATGGAAATGATCCACTAGTGTATCAAACCGTTGTCCCTTGGAATCAATACAACTCTCCCCTTTAAGGATTTTTAAGGTCCAAACAAAAACAAGGTGAAATAGCCTAACTTTGACTAGGAAGATATTTCTTTTCCACACAACAAAATATATCATAAAACATGTCGACTATCAGCATCAAAATAATTTCCTTTGTGTGTCCCACAATGAATTCTCTCATAATACAATTTATAACATTCCCTATTAGGATACTAAAATCATAAGTTTATATTTGAAAGAGGGCATAAAATCTAGTTATGTACCTTTAATCCTATGTCATAATACAATGCATAGCCAGCCAATGATTATCCTCTTTGTTATTTTATCCTTGGGTTTTAAAGTCCCTTGTAGTCTCATCCTATGTTTTAGGATATTACTTAATGTCTTTAAAATCTAAGTTTTTAACTCTAGTCTCTTTCATGCATTTGGAACAATGAGTCCTTTCATATGTCCCAACAACAGGGATAAAGTCATAAGTTTTCTCTCTAGAAATGCTCCTTCTAGAAATGTAGTAGCATTTTATCATGCACAAATATTTCCTCATGTATATTCAAAAGTTATTTGCCTTATTCTTATTACCCTAATCATTGAATAATATGATTTTCCTCAAATCTACATAGAGGCACCTAGAAGACTCGTGTAGTAGTTGAAGTTTCCAATGTAATTGAAATTGCATGTTTCAAACCCAAGGTACTTCATTTAGGTGTAATTTATCATGCCACATGTGCCAAACTTCATTGCTATACGCCCTTGATCTTCACATGCTCATTGAAGGACCTTTTTTTTGTTAGGTTTAGAAGCAGGATAATGTTGATGCCAAGGATAAGACAGTTGTCCAAGTATTGATAAGGGATTACTGCCTCTTTCTCTCATCGAGGTTCAAATTTAGGGAGGAAGATTGTGATGGTTTACAAGGAGGGGGTTTAGGGAAAGGGCGACTTGACGGGCGGCTGTGGTGAGCGTCAAGTGTGTGGTGGGTAGGCGATTCGCGTCCGATGGGGCCTGGTTGGTAGTTCGGGGGGCACAGAGAGGAGTAATCAATGGCGAGCAGCACCATGGCAGGGGCACACCAAGCAATCGACTGTGGCCAACAGGCGTGCCACATTACGGGGCATGAGCGACAACGTCAAGCGGGCATCATCTCCACATGCGACACGGCGTCACAGTCAATGGTAGTGCAAGCAGCTCCGGGTCGTCATTAAAAGGGGGAAAGGGAGGTCATGAGGAGAAGGGAGTAGGGGGCCACTAGGGGTGGTATTAGGGAGGGGGTCTTTGTGGGTGTGTGATTTTTAATTAAAAAACTTAAACGATCATCCTCTCTCTCACGTCCTGCATGTGTGCGCGAGGCGAGGGTTAAAAACATTTGTGTTGCTGGGACTGAGAGGACATGGGGCACACGCATGAGGGGAGGACAGCATGACAGACGTGTTACGGGCGTCAAAAGACGAAACATGCGCATTTACATGCAAACCCCTGCGACATCGGGATGCAAAATCATATAAAAATTAAGTCAGGAAAATCTGTCCACCAAAATGAAGTGCAAAAAGAAGGAAGAATGGGTAGGACAATGTGCCAAAAAGGCCTATCACCTTAGAACGCCAGTTCACCAATAGGGATAATATCCATTCGCATGGAAAAACCCATAAAAACGCACCTGAAACTGGAAAGATGAATTAATATGAAAAGATCTAGGATTCAAAACCCGACAAGTTGAACACAAAAAATGTCTGGAGAATGGGTTCAACAGGATGGGTAAGGTCGAATGTGGTTCTGAGGACGGTAAGCCGCGTTTGCATGGGAAAAATGGCAAAATTGTCAAACAAAAACAAACTTGGAAATTAATACAAAGAAAACCATGCATCGAAATGAAGGGCAACGAAAAGGAAAAACATCAAGGGAAGCTGGGGGGACATGGGCGTCACGTTCAATTGCAATTCCAATGGTGTGAGGGGTGGTCACATGGAAAAAACGTGAAAAAGAAGCACAAAAACTCACAAAATTTTAATAAAATAAAATCAGCAGGCAAGATCAGGGTGGGAAAAAAAAGGAAAATCGTGCAAGGGACTAAACCAGTTAGGGCTACTAAATCAAAACTGAATCCTAAGTTGGTTAAGGTATGTTCACATGGAAAAACAATCAAAAACACACACAAAAATACCCAAAATCAGAGAAAAATTAATAACGGACAACTCATATCTCACAACGATGGGCAGTAAATAGGGAAAATGTGCAAGGAAAGGCATGGGTCAGGGCTGGCACATCAGATTGCTATTCTGAAGTGAAAAAGATACATTCGCATGGAAACACGTCAAACTAATGGGAATTTTGTCAAAATTTAATAACTCATGATCCGTGGCTTGAAAAAAGGTGTTATAAAAACAAAAAGTGTACCAATCGAAGGGACAAATAGGGCTGTAAGGTTATATTGTAATTTTGGTGAACGTAGGATTCATTGATATGGAAAAGCAGCAAAACAAAGGAAAAAGGCAAACGGACAAGGAACAACCCCAAGATGGGTTAAGGAACCCCATTAGGGTAGGACTAGGACTTGGTATGCGTAAATCATTCGATAGGGAGGTTTCCATGAGGGTATGTACAACGGACACACAGGGATGCATCCCCACGCTTAAGACCTTAATATATCAGATTGATGACACGGAAAGGTCCTAACATGGGATCATAACCCATACAAGTATGTCCCCACACTTAAAACATAACTGACTCGTGAAATCAAAAGGGGTAGGGTTAGAAAGACTTGGCCTGATTTGCAAATGATCGAAGTGAACCGTCATCGTCACACGAAGGATCTTAGTCATCGACAGGAGGTACCAGTGCTCACCATGTCACACTCGTCCAGCATGGTAGAGACCACAAAACAGCACCAAAGGAGGTAACTTTGTTGTTGAAACGTTGGTAAGGTTGTCGATGGTGAGGTACTCAGCACTCAATCTCGAAAATCTCTTAGGTGGAAATGATAGGTCAATCGCTCACCCCATGGCGCATGTCACTCGAAGAATAATGATTGAAACCCATAGCTCTCATCCAATTTAGAACTCGACAAAGGAAATGGTTCAGAGGGAGTATGCCAATGTGCACAGTTGATGGTCCAATCATGTATCCCAACCCATTTCGCATAGGTGCAAGAAGGAAGGCCAGGGAGCCTTATTGTGCAGCGTGCCAAAGAGAATGAGGTGTAGAGTGATGGTGGAGGAGACCTGTCCCATGTGTGCAGAGGGAAATGAGAACATGCATGTCTCCAAGTGTCGTAACGTTCCTCAATCGCACCTCTCAATACTTGTTTGAGGAAAAATCAATGATGCTCAACCCCTCCTCTATCTCATGCTCTGTTAATAAATACAAGAGGGCAACCTGTTCCTAAAACCCATTGATGTTATCCTCACTATCACTTGTGCAGAGGTTATATGCCATGTACACAATTGATGGTGCAATTGTGCATCTTGCCATGTGCCGGCATACGGTGCAAGAAGGAAGGCCAGGGAGCCTTATTGTGCCATGCACAAGAACAACTATGTGTTTTGTGTATTGAGAGGCCCATCCCGTGCATATAACTCTCCATTCACACATCACACCTTTCTGTCATATATAAATGGCAAGGACTGGTTGCTCACCCCACCCTCTGTCTCACACTCTATTGATGAATACAGAGGGCAGACCATACTCACATCCCCATCTGGTTAGAATGAAAGCTCACGTCACTTTAGGTTTGTCAATGAAGATCAGCTTCATCTAGTTGATCGTGTCAACATGGATTGGTTGATGAAGAGGCATACCGAGGGAGGTAGCCAATAAGTTTGGTACTTGAATTGCATGTTGGAATTATCATCTATTAGAGGAGTCAAAAGCACTTGATGAAGTTACAAGATTCACTGCACCAAGGAAGGCGGTTTGGTGCTGGACTGCTAGTACAGGGTTCTGCTAGTACTTCGGTTGACCTGGCACAATAACACTTCTTTGGTCGTGGATGACCCTCCCAAGAGGTATGTCTGATATGAAAGGTCACTAGAGTCACTACAATGACTCTTCATAGCTCACTAATATCACTTCACTCAAGTCTTCTTTAAGTCTTCAGCAGCTACTTCTTTCACTTCCTTGAGCTCTTTTGAGCTTGCATTCACCTCTTTCTAAGGCTAGAAAACTTTCCCATACTACACCCTTCTCCAACAGAATACTTACACAGGCATACAGAACAAAAAAAAACAGGAACATAGGCCTCAAACTTCAAACAACCTCAAACTTCATCAACCATCACTCCATCCTTCCATACATAAGAAAAAAAGAACAAAACTGAAGCTATCAATACCACATAGAACTTCAACAGAACATCATAGAGCCTCATATCTCTATTGAAAATCATAATGAGCTTCCAAAACATAACCAACCTCATCCAAAACACTCTCACACACTTCCAAACTAAACATCATTCAAAACCAAAAATCAACTATTCAATCCTCAAAAACAACAAAAATCAACCAAAAAATCAAGTCATTTCAACACTCAACACACACACACACACACACACACTCTCTCTCTCTCTCTCTCTCTCTCTCTCTCTCTCTCTCTCTCTCTCTCTCTCTCTCTCTCTCTCTCTCTCTCTCTCTCTCTCTCTCTCTCTCTCTCTCTCTCTCTCTCTCTCTCTCTCTCTCAACATGCAACGGCCAAATAGTCACTATAGCTCACACAAAGGAAGATGCAAAAGGAACCTTCATCATTAAGATTCTAAGGCTATCTTATAGCTTAGTATAAGCACTCATTGTTTATAACATGTGCTTCCTTCTCTCATTATTTCAACTATGTCTCTTTCTCCCTTGTGATCATTAGACTACTACAATCTAGAACCTATGGATGAGTTCATCTTCATGTTGGTGCAAGCATTTAACTCAATGATGACAAGGATGTTTGATGACGGCGGTGAGGATCAACTTTACATTATTGATTATCATGTGGCAATTCTCAATGATGAGAAATGACAAAAAGAACAAAAGCTTCATTGATGCACATACAAGGATGTTATTGATGGCATTCACTCTACTGGTGAAGATATCATCTTGATAGCATGTCCTCATTAGTTGGATAGTGCAATGACAAATCAAAATGGCAACTATCTCCATTGAATCACGTTAATGATATTACATACTAAAGTTTATCTTCTTCCTTTGTTTTGTCTCCCTTTCACATGTGAGCTAAGACATCACAAATATCCCCAAGCCTATCTTGAGGAGTGGGAAGAAGAACTGAACCCAATCATTGAAGGAGGAATTTGAAAGAGACATGGAACTACTATCAGATTAGTCCTTGTCAATTCATTCTTGGGCTCATCAAATCAACACCCTCATGTGTGTTTAAATTCACTGTTTAAAGCTACATTTTCTTTCTCTTCCTCCTTCCCTCTCAAGTGTTTTTTATCTCTCTATTTTTCATTTTCCCCTTCTTATTCCTCTTATCTCTTGCTATAATGTGTTTGAGGCTTGAGGCTTGAGTGCTCGAGTAGCCTACTAGCTACACTTGATCAATTAGACTCAATTACATCCCACAAGGTGGGTTCTATAGAGTAGGTTTTTGCTTTATCCATTTGTGCTCATGCCTATTTTTACCCCTATTTTCCTATTGTTTCCAACACTAGATTCCTCATACATTCTTTTTATGCTCAAATGTTTTTCGATCTCTTTTTCTAGATTATTTGTAACTACATTTAAGTGCAATAGTTAGTCCAATACTAAATTTTCATCAAGTAACCATCATGCATGTTTTTTCACTTCCTACTCTAACCATACTTGTTTCAGAGGCTAGTCTCACAAGCTCCTATTATTGAGCATGATGAAGGGAGTGCCTTAGTCAAATGATTTTGTTAGTGTCCTATAAAAAGAACCAAGAATGTCGAACTACTTATAATGGGACATGAGTGGAGCTCCTAATATTTCAAGAGTTCAACCTCCTTTTATTGACTAGCTCTCACTTAGTTGTCTTTCCTATCCAAACCACTAAGTTCACAAGTAAACTAAATAGATTTGAGGTCGTGGTAGATACATCCCTTAGGCTATAATGTAAAATTTTTTAGTAATGACTATGTTATCATAAATCTAGTTATGAAACCACTTTCTATAGCTCATTGTTGACTATACAACAAGAACAATATCTTTCTTCATTTTCTTTAGCCTAATCCAAAGCTTGAGATGGTCTCACAACCCTTGTGTAGCCTCCTTCTCTCTAAGGGGTTGATCCACACTTGGGCTCACTTCAAGCTCTAATCTCCATTGCCAAAAAGAAAAAGAATAAGAAGAAGATGGAGATGGAGATGGAGAAGTTAAGAATACTTCATCATTTTTCCTCACACTCTCAAGCTCAATCCCTCCCTCTATGTGTGTGTGTGTATTTATGTGTGGAAGGAAGGAAGCAAAAAGTAAATGAGGAAGATAGTAAGAAACTTTGGCATACACCCAAGAATGAGTCTTCAATTATTTTTTAACTTGTGGGTTGATTTTTTGAGTGGCCTTTTAGCCTTGAGACTCTTGCTTTGAGTATCACAACGTTTTTTCTAAAATTCCACAAGATCCTTTTACAACTTGTACAATGATGACCCTTACAATGGATTACAACATGAGTAATCAATCATTTGAAGACACTAAAAATTTGATGTCATTGGGCTTTGTTCTTATTCTTCTTCTTCATTGCTTTTCTCCTTTTGTTGCTACTCTCTTTTTCCTTCACTTCTTTTGCTTCTATCATGAATTAGTAGAATCTAAACTTAGTTGGCATTTCCTAGCTTGATCACAGTTGATTTAATATATTGGGTAGATAGAGTCTCTCTTCCATTTGCTAATTCCACTAGCAATGTTATTTGCAAGTCCAACTTCTAGATATAGTTTACTTGCATTTTTAAGAGAAACGAAAGAATGGGTACTGCCACAATCAATTTGAGATTTAATGATGTGTGGATTACTAAAAATCATTTATTTGGCAGTTTGTTGTTTGAGGTGGCATGAATGGTTTGACCCTATGATGGTCATCATATCCCCACCACTTGAGGCGTTTTTCACAATTAATTTGAGGGTAGTGCTAGTTACTCGAGTGCACAAGCACAACAAGGTCATAACATCCACTTAAGTCAAGAGCCCCTTGATTGAGTGATGCGCTCAAGTCAAGAGTTTCAATGTCAAAGAAATTTATTTCACCTAATTTAAGGAGGTACATACATGAAAAAGGAGGTTAAGACATTGATTGCATATTAATATAATCAATTAGCATCGATTGCAAGGATGCATTGTTTGAGGCACTTAATGCACATTTAATAGGATATAGTTGACTCATCTACCTCATTGACTAGGCCCTTCTGAATGCACTCTAAAACTTGAATGGGAAGATCTCCACTTGAGTGCATAAACCTGACTGCATGTCAGTATAAATGATGTGTCCAAGTTCATGTCGCCATGGCCATTGAGTAGTCCCCCTTGCCACTGAAATCTTTATAGGTGGATTTACAAGGATAAGTCCATTGTAGAGACCATGTTCAATGCCATCGCCATCCCCATCGATGTCTTCACCCAACCACAAGTACATGTTGCCACCACTCTTTGGCTACATCATAATTTTTTATTTGTTCTTCCATCTTGGTTACATGAGACACCTTCTTTCTAGGCAACCTTTGCTACGAGATCTCCATTACAACCTTTTCTATGAGCTCTTTGTGTGCACCAATGGTGCCATGGTTGGCATCTTAGCTCGTTGTTAAAAAACAACTCGAGTGCTAGGTGATCGAGCCTTAGAACTTGAGAACACAGTTGCATGTGAGTACTTGGGTTCCCATTGCTTGAGTTGATCATCAAAAGCTAACCACTTGAACACAATCCCTTTTGACCTCTTGACCTTGGAATCCCTTTTGACCTCTTGACCTTGGAATCAATGCATATGAACCTTTGACTTGATCACCTTAACCCACTCAAGACTCTCAACAAGTGCTTCATGATTAATACTCTTTATCAAACAATACCCTAGCCAAGTAGAATCACACTCGAACATGAGCTTAAAACTATGTATATGACTTGAAAGACCTTGAAACTATTAAGGATCCACCCTTAAGCCTTAAAATGAACCTCACAAAAATTACTAATAATAAGCAAAAAATGTTTAGTTACACCATTTTAGGTTGATCCATGCAAGAGATTGTGTAAGAACCCCCACCCTAGGATAAGTGTCATACCCACACCAAATCACCTATGACTAGGATTGCTATGATAAGGAATGGATAATTTGCAGTGGAGAAGGAACAATAGCTAAAGGATGTGTCAGAGGAGTGTGTTTTTTTTTTTGCGAGCGTACTTAGTTGAGATTTTCACCCACTAGAGTAGATAGGTGAGCTTTTAGGTCAATTGACTCAAGGTAATTCCAAATCAAGGATATCTATAGCAATGTACTAAGAACTGTGAGCCATGTCTATCCCATGCCATGTACAACTAGAAAGGTCATAAATCAATTGCTCTTGTAAATTGTAACTTGCAAATATGATGGAGTAGAATTTACACTAGAGTAAAAACATGTTTGGTTGCATTTACATTCAAAGCAAATCAAGCTGCATGAATTTAGGGGAACTGGATCCAATTGATATTGATCCTGAAGTCTAGATCAAAACCCTTGAAGATTATTTTGATAGGGAAAAAATAAGCACAATTAACAAATCAATGATTGCTAAGTTGAAGTTGATAGGTGAGGCATGCTTACAGTGGAAGCATTGGTGTCATGACAATGCTACCACCAAAACCCTTCTAAGCTAGGAAGATATCAAGAAGGCCACAAGATAGAGATACTTGCCACCTTCTTGTCATACCATCAAGATGAACAAGTTCTTTTCCTTGCACTAACTAAGCTTAATTCTGAAGACCTATTATTCTCATTTTTTTGACACTTCAAAAATATGTTCCACCAATGAATATTTCCCAATAGGTGGCCAAATTCTTGATTCATGACACTTCAAATGTATGCGCCACCAATGAATATTTCCTTATGAGTGGCCAAAATTTCCCATGGATTTAATCAAGTGTTGGACACTTACCTAGAGTGCAATGAGATAGGGCACATCCAAAAGAGATGCCCTAATCACCGATGCTAGGTATATCTAAGCTAATTTCCCTCAGCTGGATAGCAAAACAAATCCATATAAACTTAATATTTAGCTTCCCTCAAGATGTAGATTAGTAATGAAGGCCTAAAGCCCATCATGATCTTTAAAGATTATTAGAAGTCCTAGAATGATCTCTATGAGGTGCAATAAGCCCTATACTTGTCATGATCCATTGATAATGCAATAATCATTAAGTTATAATATATTGCAATAAATTTGTATTTGATTTCATTGAGTTATCTTGAAGTCTAAGCACTTGTGTACAATCAGAGTAGTGCAATGGAAGCTCGGTGAGTCCTAACCCACATGTACTATAGTAAAATTTATTCTAAAGAACAATTATCCCTCATTTTATCTCCAGATGAGGACATCTTGATTCTTCTAAGGGGAAGAGGATATGATATCCCTTTATATAAATGAGGGTTAAGGGGGATAAAGTATACACGTTAAAAATTTTAGATTTTTATTATATCATTGTTTAATATGTGCAATGCCATTCTTTAACCAAATCATTGGCATTAACATTGAAGTATTTGTTAGCTAATCCTCAAGATAAATATTGACCTCACAATCATTATCAATGAGAGTGCAAATAAAATTGTCATGTAATTACCATCTTGACTCAACGCTGTGATGGTAAGCATCATCCATTAATTGTCATCTTCCCCTAAAAATTATAATCATGAAGCCATCATACTAAGGCCCCAACCCTTAGTATCATCATTACAAGAGAAGGAAGTCCCACTGTAGCAACCCCATCTCTGACAACCTTGTCTTCTTATGCTCGAGGATTAGTGGAGCTATTAAAGATCTAGCTTAAAGATTTCATGGCTACAACATCTATTCCACTTGCATCATGAGCTTTCCAAGTGTTGTTTAACTCAATAAGTATATTTCCACATTAATAAGCTAGTTTGACTATAGACATTATTAGACTTAGGATGGATCGGGTTAGCACTTGGCAATATTGCAATAATCTAGTGGAACCAATTGACTAACTCCTATCATAGTTATCATATGGTAATACTATGCCCTTGTTATGGAAACCCATTTGCATTGGGGTTAAGAGACCTAGGAAGGGTAAACCTAAACATAGGTCTCTAAATCAAGTAATTAGCAATCCTAAACAATCATTAGGAGCCTTAGAAGTCAAACTTAGCCTTGGAAGGTAAACTTGCTCTAACATCATGTTCCAAATTTGTTGTATCTTATAAATTCCCTTTCAAAGTATGAAATGGACAAATAAAGTTAAGTGGATTCACACATAGAATTTTTGGTTGACTAATATTTATGTACCGATAAGCTGTTGTTGATCGCTAAGGTAATTGTGCTCCTTGGGAGGAAAAAGTTGTGGAATATATCATTCCTTATGAAGCATTCAATGAAAATTGTTTTGGTTTTTGTCAAAATATTTTAATATATACCTTGTTTCTTGGGGAAAGAAATGAGTTTTTAGTCTATGGTAGATTTTTTGCCTTACTTTTGATTGAAATTCCTTGATGGTGAGACTTTACTTATTCCAAGGATTATTGGATGAGGGTTTAAGGCACAAGTGGATCGCCTCCATGATTGCACCATGGAAATAGATGTTGGTAAAGGCAAGGAATCTGGATACCACAAAATGTTGGTTTACTCCAATGGTAGCTTGCAGGTCAATGAAGCTCTAGATACACCACGGTGGGCCTAGTATGAAAATAGTGGATAGATTTTTTTTCTGATTAAAAAGTAAAACTCTCTTTTGAAGTATAAACCACCCTAATCATTATCGCAAAGACAAGTAGTACGTAATTTCCTTCCTAAATTAATGAGGTAGAGTAAGGAAGTAAACATGTTTTTTTCAAATATGGTTGGGGAGAAAATTGATCACAAAATTGTATAATTCCCCAAAACATCACCCCGAATCTCAATACTACAAAAGCTCAAGAGAATAAATTTATAGTCAAGCAGTACAAGCCACCGGAGTTTGATGGTAAAGGGAGGGACATTCCAATCGAAGCAAAAACATGGATAGAATCTATGGAAGGCTATTTCACTGGTCCAGGAACTACACTGTCGAATCAATCCATGATCGCCAAACTAAAACTCACAGGAGATGCCCGTCTTTAGTGGAAACAATGGTGCAAGGACCAAAGAACGTCTGAAAGTGCTATTGTTATCAAGTGTGAGATAGAGTGTACCCAAGTTGTACCTTGAGCAACTTATTAAACAAGAATTTGTTCTTGTACTTTGAGCCTCTTTCTCCCTCTTGTGCACACATTCCAATGCTATAAATTTTCTTTCTAACATGGTATCAGAGCCTCCTCTGATCCCCTTAGCTTCCTATACCCTCAGCCTCACTAAGTGCACATGATTGTCCATCATCTTCATCTTTTACCTCTTGCCTCCATAGCCAAACTAGACCCAGCTCTGATGGAGGACTTGGGGAGGACAAAGGAGGCCAAATCAGCTCCTTGCTCCTTTTGAGGAACTCTTCTCCATCTCAGGGCGCAGCTGCCTAGCACCATAGACCGTGAAATAAGGCACGCAGAAGGACGGCATTACGTTCTAAGTCAGAACACCGCAGTTCTGGGTAGGCGACCACTTCATGCTGAAACGCGGGCTGTAGGAGACGCATTGATGGCAGCCACTATAGGGCTTTTGTAGCTCCCCTAGTGAGCCATCTACTCCTAAGAGGGCTTTGAGAAATTCAACCTCTGTTGGCTGCTACAAGCCAAACCCTAACTGTCAATCACTGGCAGCCATAGCCAGGAGCTTCAAGCTTCATCCATTTTCAAATTTTTTCAATGTTTGGTCATCAACAGTGATTTTAATCACTGAGTCAACTCTTCCAGAGTGTGTTATTAATATGGGAATCTCATTTCAGAAGTTCTACTCAAAGAGTCAACATCAAGCTCATTAAGATCGACATTTACCATCTCTAGCAACATGAGCTACAAATGAGTGCTTGTAAGCACCAAGGCACTTTGTTTAAATCATTATTGCTGCTAATACCTACACAATCTAAATGTTTTTATCAGGAAATGAAATCAACTAAGTGCTCTGCTTAAAATTGTAAGGCTATGTGTACAATTATAAACACATAGACCGTCATACACTAGAAGTGTATTGCATATCTTGAGTGACTTTGTTTCAAGTACACTGGTCAATGAAATCAAAAGGATGAGTGTCATTGTACTCTCCTTTGAATCATCAGCAACAAGCATTGAGATCATAGACCAACCTTGTCCAACACAAGCTTCATCCACTAAGCCATACCACAAGGAGGAGCCTGAAGTCCAGTCGGGGCTTACTTCATTGAAACCTAAAAAGATTGTTAAACCTTGGAAGAAGATTGCACATAAGAAAGGACCACCACAGTCATACCTTGA